>NW_008604807.1:46285-87852 GCF_000691845.1 Merops nubicus
AAGCTGTTACAGCATGGCCCAGAGCGATGGGCAAAGTGAGGCTGGATATGTCTCCTGGGGAAGACTTACACAGCTGTAGCTGGGAGCTAGGTACATTACCCCCAGAAAGGTCAAACAGGATTTACCATAGCTGTCTTATTGATATTAGTGCCTTACAACACATTTTTGAACATGTGTATATGATTGACAGGCAGAGTTAGGTTGCAGAGGCTGAGGACTTGGGAAGTTTTATATTACTTAAATCCATTTGTTTTCTGTTTATTTTTTTTGTCAGTTTTAGATGAACTAATCCTACTGCACTGCGTGGATTTAAACAAAAGATGCTGTAGAAGTAGTCTACGTTTTCCTGTAATGATATTTGCAAGCTGTGCTGATGATATTCCATCCCTGTGACAAAACACAGACAGTTATAAAAAGTAATTTCTCCAGAGCCCTCTGTAGCTATGTGCTTGAATATGGGGGTTGAAGCTGTCAACAGTGTGTATGGCTGGGATACAATTTAGAATATTATCTAATGTACCCTTCACTCATGCTTTAAATTCACAATATACACCAAAGAGTATGCAGCCAGCTTCTTACACCAGCATGTACAATGCTAGCTAAGTCTACTCACTATCTTTCTGTGTTCGTTTTTCAGATCAGTTTTCTTTGACTCATTGGTTGTTGTTTTGTTCTTCCTTATTCCCTTTTATAGCCACTCCGTTTGGTTTGCCCATGTGTGGGAGAAGGATTGACTTTCAGTGTGAGAAGCTGCTCTGCAGGGAATGGTGCCTAACGCACCATATGGTGCAGGCAAAACATCTGTGAATCTCTGATGCTGCAGTTCTGCTTCATGGGCCCAGGATGCATTTCACACACGTGCTAGGGAGAAACAAATATGACACAAGCATTTTTCAGGAACTCTGATGTATGAGAAATAGAATGAATTTGCTAGAGGAGAATAAAAAATCAGAACACTGCATTGTGCTAAGCCAATTTCCCAAACGGAACTGTATTGGCCCTATTACATTCCCTTTCCCATTAAATTGCCGTATCTATTTTCTATTGCCATCATGTATTGCTGAAAATAAATCTTGTGGCGAGCGGAGGTGGCTCCTCTTACAACTTGTAGAAAGGTTAATTAAATGGTGTGTGGTGCTGGCACTTGTTCACTGCAGCCTGAACCCCAGGATGACAGATTGCCGGGGGCGTGTGAGCAGCTTCCTCCTTCACCCTCACACAACCCACACACCAGAGAGCTGCACCGGGGACCACGTCCTGAGAATATGTCCACTCGGCAATAATTCCTCTTCTACAGCTAAAGTTATTCACGTGCACATGGGCTTTCTGGAAAAGAGAGTTCAGATGTGCCTCTGTGTTTCCCGTAACATTTTTGTGGCCTTTTTCTGACTTTTCAGGAGGCTCATTGGCCTGCTTATAAGTGACTTTTTGGTTTTTGGACTTGTCATGAAGACCTTTTCCTTGCCATGGTCCTGGCAGTCTGCAGTGGTAGTGGTGTTGACGGGCACTCAAGTGGAGACTGTTGCACACTTTTAACACGATCTTTCATCTTGATTTTGCCCATGTAGCAGGGCACAGCTCCATGTTGAGTGCCACTAATAACAATGGGCACCCAGACACAATCAAGGAATCACAATGCTAAGGAGGACCGAGCATTTAAAACACTTCACAGGGACTGCTGAGACTCCAGTGAAGCTGCTGGCTCTGCCCCAGAGTGTGTGTGCCACTCTGTCTGCAGACGTTGTGTGGCACATCTTGTGTGAGTTGCAGAAGCACAGGTCCTGCTGAGAGGCTGCCACCAATGATTGATTGGGACCACAGAGTTTGTGAAATGCTCCTGAGGCTTCCTTACCTCCCAGGGCCATTTGGATCTGACAGAGGAAAGACAGTGAGATGCTTTGGTACAGAGGTGACTGGATTTCTGGAAGGACCCTCATGCAGGGAGTAAACACTGCAGTGTGTAGCTAGAAAGACCATCTTTTTCTGTTTGCATACTGCATGGAGGGTTGCTGTCTGCACAGGCTTGGCCAAGGAAGGGAGATAGGTGTTTGCTTATTGAGCACCATCACAGCTGAAACATCGTTCCTGGTACAGAGACTTTTAGGCATGGTGATGCTTACTGCCCTGGAAAAGCAACCAGCTGTGCAGCTCTCCTGTAAGGTCACAACTCCCCTGGGAAATGACCACCAGGGTAAATCCCTAAAACTTTCATACGGACCCCAGGTGGTTTTGGGCTGGTTAGATATGGAGGACTCTTGCTGAATTTTGCATCCAGGCACTAGTCAAAAGCACCGACACCAGCAAAGAATCCAAAGGCAGAGTCCTTCCCTTGAAGTGTCCAGGGAAACCCTTTCTCCAGTTGTGAAGAGGGAAAGGGTTTCCCTCCCCACAACAACAGTGAAGTGAAGGCTTTTCTGGAAGGACACTGCAGTGACTGCAAAAAATAAAGATGCTACAAACAAGAACTCCATTTCTGAACTGACACCCTTCCCTGTGGCTGAACCGTGAAGGGGCTGGTGACCAACAGCTGAACACTGTGCTGGAAATATGTACTACACAGCAGAACAGAGTCAGGAAGAAACTCCAGGCATTTCATAGCCAAAAAGCACAACCATAAACTTTAACTGTGAGGATAGCAAACACACCAGCAGAAAAAGTCATTGGTGCTACTTAGGACTGTAGTCCAGTGCCTGGAGTGTCTTGCTGAGCCTCTTGCATTTGTGGCTTCCTCATCCCTTCGTTATTGCTCTGCTTAGCCCTGTTAAACAGGGCATGAATGTGGGAGTGCCTTGGGGTCGTTAAGGAGATTTAGGAGTAAAATCCTAGTCAAGGCTGTGAGAAAAACTCTGCTAAGAAGCACCAGCCGAAGGCCCCATTCCCACACATACTTATGCACATGAGCAACTGAACCTACAAGAATAATCACCTTGAAGCCCATTAGGAACAAGGACAGATTCGTGCATCAGCATCAGCAGTAATGGGCATCTCAGTGTGAGACTTGTTGCATGGCTTTTCTCAGTGTATCTGTCCATGGTGAGCTGAAATGCTGTCCTAGGGTTTTTGATCAGGATACACTCCAGTGGGATTTGAATGTTGCACAGGCCTTGACCTGCAGAGAGAGGAATTTTACCCTTTTGCAAACATGCTGTGCCCTGGCAGGTCCTGATCTCTGTGGCTGGCTGGAGCTTGGGAAAAACTATCCAGGCACAGCATTTCTAATGTGGGTTTGCTCATGCTTGGCTTGCATGTGGGCCACCTCATGCATAAGCTCTCCAATAATTTCCAGAGAGGCAGCAGATCAAAAAGCTTTGCATGTGCTTCCTGAGCTCCCACTCAGGGCTGTTACATCTACCAGTCCAGCCTCAGCCAGCAGGCAGAAATGGTGACAGGAGCAAGGGTGGTTGTAGGGCCTGTGAACACCTGCTGTACATGAGCAGGCTGAGACCATGAACTGATTTCACAGAATTCACTACACAAAGATTTTCAGAACCCCTGGACCCCAGCTGTACTAAACCCCACAATGTTCATGAGAGGATCACCAAGTTGCTGCCCTCCTGGGCACTGCTGCAGCATGTGCAACATGTCCCACTGTGCCTTTGGCATCAGCTTTCCTCTCCCCTGGAGAAGAAGCCGAGTCTTGTATCAGCCCAGGGGTGTAGACATGCCAGTGTACAGTTCATATATTCTAGACTGGGGATGTGGAGTGTTGTTTACCTTGACTTAATGGCGAGCACATTTAGAGAAAGTTTCCATCACGGAAGAGTGAGGAGACTGATAAAACCAAGGTCTTGTTCCTCCTGGACCGTAAAACAAATGTTTCCTTTGGCTTTCTGTTTTATTGGCTCCATTCACAGTGGTCTCTAAGGACCCCATCAGAGGCCTCTGTGCTTGTTGTGTTCAGAGCAAGCATGGTTTCTACAGACAATCGCCTGCAGCTTGCAAAGGCAGATTTGCCAAACCACACATAATAAATCAAAACACAATTTCCAAGTGCTAGGAAGGACAAAAGCTACATCTTATTACGATGCAGTCTTTCCAGAAGAATTTCTTGGCCTTGCTTTTTCAGGAACATATATTGAGAGGAAAGAAGACAAGCAGGTAGTACAGAAATGAGATGGTGCAGGTAAGTGGCTTATTGGCTTTATCTGGTAGTTCTCAAAAGCAATCATTTTACATCTGTCAGAGTTACAGTCTTTAGTAGCTGTTTCATCGTCCTGTGTGCTAGGAGCTCCCATAAGCAGCTAAGCAAATTCAGTTACAATTCTCCATCACCCTTCAGAAGTAATATCCTTTCAGAAACAACCGTCTTCTTTCTAGATACAAGCAATCTTCCAAAATAATCAAAGGTAAGGTTGTACATAGTTTTTGTAAGGTTACAATAACGATGTTTTTCTAGATCTTAGATGTTCATAATTATCTTTTTGTATAATAAAAAAAACTTCTCATAGATTATAAATTGGTTCAACACTGTCTAAATGTCTTGCTTTGTGTCAGTGTCAGAACGTACTTACTGAAAATATCTGAAAGCAAAGAATGTAGATGTGATTTTAAAAAACCCCAAACATAAAAGCTGGGCCTATTGAATTAAGGTCCTAGCATGACCCTTCATTTCCTACTCTCAGTTCTCTTTCTCAGTTGACGTCTGAAACTAACCTGAGTTTATCTCTCTGATTCCATCAGAGATGGCAACAAGATGCTTCTGACAGGTTTTGCCTGTCACTTCCTGTAACTCTTTGTAGGGTTAATATTTTCAATAGGCAATGCAAAGTTATACCAGCCTGCAGCATTAATTCTTCAAAACTATCTGGCATGGGATCTTTCTGACAGCTCTACAGCCAGACTTTTTGTATTCATCTCACAGTTGTCCCTTTACAGGGAGCAGGTTTTTACAAATCCACGTGACGCCTCTGGTTATGATCTGCAAAGCACAGCTCTGGCAGCTGATTCGTAGAGGAATGCCTGTGAACCAGAAGGTGCTCGGAACCTCTTTTTGAAGTAGTTACCATCTTTCATTAAACAAATGTCAATAGGGTGAAATTGGCTCCCTACTCCCCTGTTGTTATGGGCAAGGTTTGTAATGCAGACCTGCTCCTTGGTTTCATGGAGGATCCTCAGTTAAATCCGTATCACCTCTCCCTATCATGAGCATCCCTTTGGCTTGGATCCTTGGGAACCATCATCATCCGAGATTTGTGGCTTGTGTTTCCCAGTCCCAAACCCTTCTTCAGTATCACCCTTCTTTCATTTGGGAGGCTCACACACACATATCAAATTTAAGCACACGTGTGGGGGTGGAATATTCCAACCTAATTTTCCAAAGTAGTTTTCAGGGATTCTCACAGTCTAGGGGGGAATAAAATATACAGCTAACTCCCTTTAACTTTAGAATTTTTAACTTATCCTTTAGCTGAAGTTTAATTCATTATTGTGGAATCTGTGCAAAATATATATCGAATACCTTATTCATGCCTGTTAATTTTCTGCACTCTCTAAGACATTTAGTATTCCTGCAGATGATAAATGTCCTGCCAAGGCTATGCTAATACACTTAGCATCTGCAAATGGGTCCATAAAAAGGGGCAGGTTCCCATTCACTGAAGTGGGAGACAGAAGGAGGCTGTAGGGTCACTGTGCCTTGCATCCCCTTCAGGCATATTTCTCTCCAGGGTTTTGGTGGGACTAATTGTAAATGGCAGAGGAGATGGGGAATACCTTCTGTAAGGGAGTATTGGAACATTTCCCTCTGAAAGTGCCCTCCTTTGTTCAGACTTTGCAACCGAGTCAGAAAAAGTTTTCACATGATGCAGTGACAAGCACCTGGGTTGTGATCTCTGTCTCAGACAACAGTGTGCAAGGAGAGTAAGGAGGCAGCAAGGCTTGCCAGCACTGCAGGGCTGGCTGGAGCTGAGTGAGCCTGGGAGGTGGTGGGCTTTCTTCTCACACAGCCTTTCTCTCTCCTTCCCCAGCCGAGGGGTTGAAAAGGGGTTTCCAGATGCAATCCCTTCAAACAGTCCTGCTGGAAAATCTGTGTCTCTCACAGTAGATTTCAAATATTATTGTGTTGTCTTTCCTTTTCTCACATGGTCAGTGCCTTTACCCCACCACCAGAGGATCCAACATCTTCTATTTGAAGTAATTAACAAAAATGAGGTCCTTGGTGAAATTCATAGACTGACTGTAATTTCTGCTTTTTCCAAGTGAATTTCTGCCTGGGACAGACGGTGAGCAGCCTCCATATAGGCATGGTGAGACCTGGCGTTGTTACCCTGACACAGCCTCACCCAGGGTTCTTTCAGTCCCCTCCTCTTGAAACCATTGACCAGGGGAGGAGTTAATCTGTATTCATTTAGTAATTTTTTTAATTGCCAGAGAAGTAGAAGAGCCGTGACCCCAGGAGAAGGAAGACAGGGGACTGCCACCATTGTGAGTTCATCTTGCAGCTGCTGGCCAATTACCGTGGGACCAGCTCTGCCATTCCCTTTCTGTGGGTGCTGCTGATGCCCGTGGAGGAGCTGGGCATATGGTACAGGGGATGCGAGCCAGGAAATACTCCCTCTGCCCAACAAACAATGTCTTTCTTTGCTTTTATTATTTTCAAAAAGCCATGATTTCCAGAGTCATCAAAGGATGTAAGAAACACCCAGTTGTGGCAGAAAAGCCTGAAACAGTGAGTTTATGAGGCTCAGCCTCTCCTCTTTCCCCCTTCACTCTCTAAAAAGAAAGACAAGGCAGGAAGTTGGGGAAGAGACTCATATGTGGATTTTACGAGGCTCTCAGGTTCCAACTACTACCAGTGTGGTTGTCTAACAGAGGATGCCTTCACCAGCTTGTACCGTGGCCGTGTAATGTTTCTAGCCATGCATTGTTCCCCCTGTGACCCTGTTACTACCCCTTCCCTGAGGGGAACATGCAGGTGAGAGGGGAGCAGGGGGAGAACTGGGGGCCTTGGTTGAGCACTTTGCCAGATTTTTCTCTGAGGTGTAGGAGGAACAGTTTCCTTCTGCCTCCCCCAGCCCTGTGTTGTGGCCACTCCACATGGTATGTATACACAAAGTGCCAGGGCAGACCCTTTGGCCCTTGGTCCCATGGTAGGTCTCCTTTCCATGGTTAATTTCTAGCATCTGTCAGGACAACAAATTCAGCTATCTGCAAAATACAGGGTGAGGAGTCTTTAGGTTTTCCATAAGAAACCACTTTCTTTCAGAATGAGATTATATACTTCCTTGAGCCATAAGAACATGCAGATGTCACAGGGCCAGACAGCCCTGCTGCTCACCAGGGCAAGAGGAAATTACCCTCCTCTCTCACTTATTTCTTACAGGGAGTGGGAGCCTGTGCTTCCACTCCCTCTTTGCATTCAGATTCACACAAGACTCGCAGGCAGCAGAAACAGGAGCTTTATCCCCTTGCACCAGGCTTCTGATCTACAAAACTGTGCATTTTTTGAGCTGAAGGCAGATGCAATCCTCCACCACCAGATATTGAACCAGAAGCTCTTACTGCTGCTTTGTACAGCGCTGTTACAGCACCGATGTATGGAGGTGGTGACAAAATTTACCCCACTGGGTTATTCTGTGGCCCTTCACCTGTGGTGCCTCCAGAAGCACTTGGTCATTAAAAGAGAGTGTTGTTGCTGCCTCTGTAGGCAGGGGAAAGCAGGCATGGAGAGGTGGGCGGCTGCCCATGGTGAAGGCAGGAACAAGATTCCCTTGCCCTGACTCTCAGGGCAGTGTGGACTCCCTTTCCCTTCCCACTCACCCCTGCCAAATAGCAAAGTGGGACATCCTCTGTTACCTTCCCAGTTATTGCTTTCAATAACTCCAGAGGCTTGCAGAACTCCATGGGCAAGGCTGGAGACAATGTAAGACATCTTGTGAAATACAAATGGCAGCAAAGCAGACATCTGAGAGCGTGGCATCACTCACAGAGCACCGCAAAGGGGAGAGATGCTTCACTTTGCCTTGGGTTCATGACTTCAGCATTTCCTTTCGTTCTAAATAGGAATGAGAGGCAAAAGAATCCAACCAAAAAATCCCCACAGTTCTCCATTAATGACAGCAAGAAAGAGTTTAGTTTGAAGCATTTTGTGTCAATTTTGGCTTTTTAGTTAATAACATGCTATGGTAGAGATAATAACCCTTAAAAAGCAATCCTATTAAAAGATTGTTGCTGAGAAATCAAAACATTTAACTCTGTGACAATATTGAAATTTTCCTCTTCCCTGCTTTCAATCTTCCTCATTGCTCCCATTTTTCACAAAACAGAGTGGGTTTTGTTCAAAAGGGAGCAGTGTTCCCAGCAGCTCAGCCACAGTTGTCACAACTGGCTCTGATTGAATACTCACAAAATAAAGAGGAAGACTTAAAAGCTCATGTGATGGGATGGGATGAATCAGCTACTCAGGAATAGCCGATCTGTGCTAAAAATCTGTCTCATCCCAACTCTTCCTGTCTCTCAGGCCTCCCACCTTGTTGGTTGCTATTGCAGTAGAAATACCTCTGTATTTGTATCCATATCTATATCGTCCATATGCCTATTACTTCCTGAACTTCATCTACTCAAAAATCAGACTGGAGTGTCCCACTCTGGCAGAGCAGCACTTGACTGTGCCCTCACCCTTCCCTAGTTATTTACAAAGTAGAGAAGGCATCTCCCCCACCCTGTATAGCTCAGCTAAGATCTGGACCTGTGCATCACCTATGGTCATGGCCTGAGACAAGCCAAAACATAGCTGAGTTTCAAGGCAGACAAGAACTGGGTCTGACCTCTATGGCTTGTCAGTCAGTCCTTTGTTTCTCATCAGAGAGCAAAAATCAGTGCTAATCATAGCGAGTTAGTATCTTTGCAAATTTCTCAGCCTGGAGTTTACATAATTGTACATGCTAAATTCAGAACAATAAGTGAAATATCAGGAACTGGTTTTGGATGCCAGACCATTGCTGCCGGGTTGAAAGAAGCTCTTCCCTGCCTGCTGCCCCACGTAGATATGAGCAGTGGGTTAGAAGTGGTTTCTTTGATCGTCAGTAGCTTACCTCTGGGGTAGGTGTGCCCCTTCCTGAAGAGCCCAGCGCTGTGCCGCTCCACGCCTCGCTCCACCCCGCTCTGCAGGGATAGCTTTTCACCCTCGTGTCCCCATTGGTTTCTGCTGTAAAGCCCCGTGCTGGAAACTCTGGCAAACTGAGCGCCCTGCCGGCAGCGTGTCCCGGTTAGCTCTGCCAGGCTCCTGCTGGGTGCATTTCCCGCAGCGGAGGCTGAGGAGCCCTGGGCTCAGTGGCTCTGGCAGCTGGTGCAGACACCCTGGCTCAGCACTGGGTTACCCTAGTGAGGGCTACTCTTTCTCAGCCTGACCCAGGAGGCTTTGCTCGGGACATAAAATAGCTGAGCTATTACTAAAGAGAAGACGAGGTTGAAAAAATAAAAGGGGTGAGAGGCAATTTTTCTAATTTATCTAGGACTGATAACTAATCTACACGTGTAATTAACTCTCCTCTCCTAAGCAGGTTGTGGCACTGGATAAAAGGTATATGGGTAATATTCGAGCAGCAGCCACATCAGTAAGGAACTTCTTAGATGAGAAAGGGTCAGACTTTGGAAGGTAAATACCTACTTTCCAATCCCCGTGGGAGTTATGCTGTTAGCTGCTCTTGGCTCCTAAATAAAGCCTCAGACAAAATTTTGTTGTATCAAAGCACAAAAGTCTGGATCCCCTTTGTCTAGAGACTACATGTGGGCAGTTTGTACCAGATTCCCTTGAATCCTAAGTGTTGGAAGACGATGGGCTTGTCAGTGGGCCTTTACAGGGCTTCTCTGATTCTCTGCAAACAGCTGCAGGGGCTCTGGGGGCCTCTGTCCACAATCATATTCTGAACTATCCTAAGCACAGAAATATTGCAATGCTGCAAAAACTGTGGGAAAGAGACTCTTGTTAGACTTTAATCTTCCCTCGACATGTGGCTGACGTGTTCACTGTTGCCCAGGCCTTTCCCTCTGAAAGGATTACTTTATCACAGAGCTCTTTTCCTCATTAAATAAAAAATCAAACCAAACTAACCAAGACCATAGTTTATTTTGTTTCATGCTATGCGTTTATTTTAAATGTATTAGATTTCCTTAAAAAAAAAAAAGCAATAACTGATAATGAGTGCATATGGATCTTTTCAGTTTAATGCTTTGTTTACACTGAACACTGGTTTGCCTGCAAAATGTGTGTTTTAAATTACTCTGCTTTATTTTAAACCAAATATTAACCTCTTTGTGTGTGCGTGAGAGTGAGAAGGAGAAAGGGAGATGAGAGGGAGCTGGATGACGAGGACCACGTTGTGTGCTGCACTGTTGGCCAGTGCCTCCTCCCCTCCTGCTCTTGTGTTGTTCCTCCTGCTCTACTCTACCGCCCTTAAGACCAGAGTCTGAATTTGGATCAACATAACATGAGGTTTGTTCCACAAAAGGTGGCACTGCCTCTAGAAAAAGGGAGACAACACAGAACCTCCTCTTTCTGTCCAAGCCAGAGGCACTGAAGGGGGTGTAAGTGGCTCTCTGGAGGATGGATCAGCATTTTCAGAAAAGCACTGCTGCACGACCTTGTCCTTGCTGATGTCCTGGAGGATGGTGGTGTTGCCATGTGGTGGGAGACATGTAGAGGGTGAAGAGCACGTACAGGCAGGGAAGCAATTTGTGGTCCTTCACTCTGGTCAGGGCTAGCCTGGCTGTAATAGGGACCCTTTTCCCTGCGGAGGAACTCAGTTTGAACGCAGAGACATGTTAAAGCCACCGCTACAGACACATTCTTGTTGGCTTTCTTTTCCCAGAGCTCCTACTGCTCCTCCTGCCTCAGAGCCCCAGGGCACGTGTCCCCACCAGCCCTGCTGTGGGCAGTAATTGGAACAAATGTCCATACAGCCACTGAGGCATCATGGATGTAGGTGTGGTTCTCTAATACACCAATATTATTTGTCACCAAGTTGCCATTCTTTCTATGAATGTGCTGTCCACATCTGTGAGGGGAACAGGTGAAAAGGTGCTTATACCCCTCGGGCTGCAGCAGGGCAGGGAGCAGAGGCAGTCCTGCAGACTTCAGCCCAGAAGCAGAGTTCACAGGGATTGCCAGACCTTATTTAACTGGATCTCCAAATCCAGATTTCTCATACTCTTACAGAAGCGTGGGTGCTTGGTTAGGACCTTTTCGGAGCCAAGGCCTGCCTGTCACATTGAGGAGAATCTGTTCCTGGGCTTCCCTTAAACCTATGACAGAAATACAAAGACCCAAAAAGGCTTTCCAGTTTGCATTAAAAGTTTTTTGGCTCAGGCTGATTTGACTTCAAAGGCAGGCAAGTCCTCAAAATTTCTAAATCTCCTCAGCGTATTTCTAAACTCCGACCTAACACGTTACAGAGTGCTCCCTGTCTGTTGGACACATACCCTCAGTATCAAGCAAGCACCTAATATTACAAATTTAATCCCCTGGAATATCTCCCGACTACCTAGAAAACATGACCCTGACTTGAATTAGATGCTTTAAACCCAGAAATAACACTTCTTGCAAGCACAAATCATGTGGGTTTTAGTGCCTTCCAAAATGAATGTCAGCTCTAGGCTGGAGATGGCCTTATGCATCATTCCCAGTCTGCAGCCTAAATTTGTCTGGATGACACTGTTTAATCACTTGGCTGGAAATTCAGCCTTATAAAGTACATGGTGTCCATCTGCGGAAACTCTTGTGAAGCTAGGTGACTTCTGAAGGGAAGGGCAGGAGTGAGATAGAGCCCTTGTAGTCAGGGCAGATCCTGATAGAAAATAATCCCCTTTTTTTTCCCAAATATTGCCGCACAGACCCTAGCCTGTGCCTTAGTCCCACTGTTCTGCATGTCATGTCCGTGTCAACTGAATTTATCATCACTATATTCTTTATTAATGTCATAACACCTAATCCCAGTCATGGCTCCATTGTGCCAAGCACAGCCTAAGTAGGTTGTCTCTGCCCCAGGGAGCCTCATTATCCACATGCGAGACAAGAGGCAGCCACAGGAAGGTGGATATGAGCAAACACTGGCTTATGGTCTCTGCAGACCAGGCAAGCCATTTTCCAGTCTATGGTCTGGTAGTGATGCTCTGTTTAAACTTTCCACAGAAAAGGGTGAAAATACACTGCTTTCTAGTATTTAGCTGCAGAAATCAGAGGGGAATGTCCTGGAAAGGAGGGACAAAGCACATCAATCGTGTAAGGCCAGTGCTGAGGTGCCCTCATACCCACCAGTGTCCCAGAGCTGCCTCGGGAGAGGGTGCCTGTGCACCTGATGACCCGTATGTCCTGCAAAGGTGGCAGAGGCATGTGGGGGAATAAAGGCTCCAATGAGGAGGGAAACTGAGTTATCTCCTTTGCTGGGGCACTGAGCAGAGCTGTGGGAAATAACCGGTCTGTATCTCCTTGTATTTGGCATTTCTATGTTTGCCTCTCCATGTGGTATGTGGATTTCTGGCCAGCAGGAGTGGTAGGGTGAGTGGATGACTGGGGCTTTCACCATGCTCTCCATGGGATGGCCACAACTAGCAGGCAATGCCCCAAAAGAAAAAGAAATCTCACAGAGACTTCAGAACAAGACAGGTTCCTTTAAAGCACCCTCATACTGCTTTCTTCTCTGTCAAACCCTACATCACAACAGAGTTGCTATGAACATGGTGGGGTACTCTGGCTGGCCAGGGACGGGTGCTCCAGGGCTGCTTCACAGTGCCCAATCAGACAGTTTCAGGGCAGCTCTGCTTCCCCTATAGGATGAACCCTCCAGAGTGTTCAGCTTTCAGCGGCTCCTGGGATACTGCTTCTGGCACATTTTTTAGGCAACATGGGTGCTCTTTTAAAAACCTAGCCACTAGTTTTGGGCCTGTGGTGGGAAGAGTTGAAATTCTTTGCAAATAATTTCTTGCAGAGACAAGTCAGAAGGGAAGGTGTTTGGAGCAGTTCAGGGAGAAATCACAGCGGAGCTGTCAGCTTCACAGCCTCTCTCCCCCCCTCCTTTGCATCCTTCTTAGCACAGTTATCTGATGTCTATTAGAGCTGAGTTTATCAGCCTTTCACCTTTGGCAATATTGGCAGATTTTTTCCCATTGTTTCATAGTTTAGTTTATTTTCACAACCTGGAAGAAAAATAACAGCTTTTAGACTTCCACCATCCTGTCAAAATGGTTGAAATTGGCCAGTAAGTTAAGAAGTTATTGGCAGGAGATAGTGGCAGGTGAAATCATAAAGCCTGATCCTGTAAGCCTTGTTTTCTCAGACAAACAGGCTAAGAACAGCCGTAGCCTGAAGGTCATGGCGTTTCCACCTGGGACAAGCCTTTTCAGTCCACACAGAAACCAATTAATCCACCTAAACACTCAGAGTAACACCTCCTGCTCCATCTGTACGATCAGGCAGCAAGATGTGTTCATACAGTTTTCAGGGCAGTTGCAAAGCTGCTGAAGTGGACCCCTGCACCAATAAAACCATCATGCAAGCAGTGATAGGCTCTGCTGGGTCTATCTTCCTGGAAGGGCAGGCAGGCTTTGTGGAGAGATGGAAAAAGAAGAGATGGATGATGTGGAAGAGGGGAGGTTTCCTTTGTGAGGGAGGGGGCTAAGGTGCAGAAGCGCCTTAAGTCCTTGTGACTTAAAAACCAGTATACATTATTATTTATGATTAGATGTCCATCTGTCAAATTAAAATGCCTTCTTTTGAAGTTACACATTGTAGAAGAATAAGAACGAAGCCACAGACATCTCTGTACAATGTTTTTTTGTCCATCACTCTCTGAAGCTTATTGAAGCAGAAAACACATTTGCATCACAAAGGATGCAATGTTTTTATGTCTCAGTGGAGTGTCTCAGACCTGAGATAATCTTCCTTTCTAATGATGGTCAAGTAAAAACCCTGGTCCAAATTAATCTGTGGTGAAACTCCTGTTACCTCAGAGGAGTAACAGCCAGAATAAAGGCACCCCACTAATCTCTTTTTCCAGAAAAGACTCTTTCCTTTGAGTGCAGCCTGTTGCATCAAGTCAGTTAGATACAAAGGGGACATCAGCAAAGGGTCCCCAATGACCTGATTCTCCCCATCCTCCTCATGGTGCACATTAGGCTTGACATTAATCAGCTGAATTTAGATAATGTAAAACTTAGAGTGAAAGAAGGGGGAAATCTTAGTTTCTAGTCATCAAGACCACTTCCAGTATCTTGATTTGGAGACTCGAGCATGTTCATCTGCTGTCCCAGTCTTCAAAAACTGATGAAATATTACAGCTCCATCCCACCTGTTTCTAAAGAAAAAGTTTTCAAGGGATCAGATGTTTTCCAAACCTTTGTGTGACCCCTCCAAACGCCTCAGTGAATCTAAGTCAGGGATTTGTAACATGGATTTGGTTTTCTTGCTTTCACATTCATCCTCTGAGGCCACATAGCATAGGCAAGTCTCCTCTGCCCTGCTCACTCTTCTGCCGATGGGATTTTGACCCTTTCCCATCAAGAAGTGCTCTCTCCTCCCCTGCCTCCTGAGGCAAAGACCCCAGTGAAGAGGCCTGCTTGCAAGGGCAGCACAAAGGTACAAGCGTCTGCATTGATGCCACCAAGTGAGTGAGCAAGTAGAGTGCTCCTTGCCTGGAGAGAGCTTCTGCAGGCAGTTGCTGACTGTGGACCCAGTTTCTGACAGCAGCAGCTGATGCACAATGCTCCCATTGAGCTGCTGACAGGTCCAGGACGTGCTGGCCTTCAGCTTAATTTGGTGTGTAATGGATAAATCACACAGAGGCTTTGCTTCCTGCACTCACCCCTACTGGGAAGCACAGCACCAGGGGAGTCTGACCAACCTTTGCCATGTTTTTACCCTCAGGCTTTAAAGGAAGCTATTTCACCAGCCATAGTTTGTAGCTGCCTTTCCTTGAAGTCTTAAGTCTCTTTCCTTCTGGTTTTAGCAGGTTTCCTTGTTCTCAGTTTCCTCCTCTGCTCATTACTGGGTGCGTCCCGCCATCCACAGCTCCTGCTCCCGAGCAGTGCAAGCCTCTTCCTTCTCGTGGTATGGGTGCTGCTGATCCTCAGCTGGTACCCAAGCACCACCGCAAGCACTGTATGGCACGGGGAGCAGCAGAGGCTCACTCTGCCCCTTCACCCCACAATGTGGGCTGGAGCCCAGGGATTTGATTTGGATTTCATTAGGTGAGATTTCTGTTTGGAAGAAATGGGATGGAAAACCAGATCAGACAAGGAAAGTGGGAAATACGGTTTCTTAAGCCATAATAGGGCATAGTATATGACTCAGAGGGAGAGGCTAGTTTGGAGGCATATGGAATAGGAAGCAGGGGCATTATGGCTAAATACTTTGTGCTACATGTAAAGTTTTCCGTGCCAGTTTGGTCAGGAATGCGCTAAGAAAATCCCATCTTGTTCCTGTGTTGCATTTTGACTTACTCCAGCAAGGAAAGCCACATCCACACTGTACACTGTAGGCAAACCATCGACGTGCTCAGAACAGAAGGGGCAGGCACAAGGTCCAACTTAAGCTGTGGGACACCCTAAGTGTGGTGCTTGGCCAAGCCAGCACACACTGCTCCTCAGCAATTCTTGTGCAGCGCATGCGATGGCAGCTCTGCCCTGCACAAGCAAGTACCATCCCTGCGCTCTGTGTTTCCAGTGGGAAAGAAGCCTTTGACAGCATGGGAGCCAACCTGCAGCTGATGAAACTTCTCAAAGCAGGGCCAATAAGGCCAGGTTGCCCAGGGCAATGTCCAGTTGGGTTTTAAATATCTCCGAGGATGGAGATTGCCCTGCCACCTTGGCAGCCTGCTCCTAAGCTTGACTACAAGCATGGTGAAGAAGCTTTTCCTAATATCCACTGATATAATTCTGGTCATGATGAGTAATATTACCTTATGACAGGAAGGGCAACTTTTCTTTTTTTGATTGTGCACGCCCTTGTACTTGTGGCAATATTGACTTAATCTGTTCTGTGTGCACAAAAGGGAAAGTGGAGCTCTCAATATGTGATGCAGGGCTGCCTGAAAAATGTAGGCAAAGTGGGGAATAAAAACCATGCTCCAAAAGCTCTTAAAAGGCATTGTAGCTCAAGGTTGGGTCAAGAAGTTTGAAATCTCATCAATGATTGAGGCTTAGTTTATGGGTTTAGATGGAAATCAAATAAATGTGTAGAGGTCTGGCTAAGAAATATGCTTGGGATTAATGGCTTGTAGGATTTTAAAATAGCTGTATCATTTTAATTAGTTTGGGAGTCCTTTGGTGGTCTTATGTTGTGAAAGCTGCCGGGAACTGCTGCAAACAGCAGAACATACGAATATCTTTTTCACAGAGGATTATGTGGGATACAGTTCTGCTCATGAGGTTGAAGTGCCGGGGGTTAAACCCCCAGCCCTGAATGAGGGTTGGTATATGGATAATGTCCACAACCAGGCAAGAAAGGCCCTCCTGATTGGTGTTCAGCCAGGCTCTGGCCAGCCTTGGGTGGGAACTGATGAGGAGATCACCACCAGGTGCCCCCACCTTCCACACTACCTTGGAGATAGGGCAAGAAACCACCTCTATAAAAACTGACTCTGCTTGTAGTGGGGTTGGGAGGTCTGTTTATGCAGTGTATGTCTTGTGGTTCTGGCTTTCAGAAGGGCACCCTAACTCTTCATGGCAAGTGGAGTTCCCAGGATGACAGGGCCAGAATGTGAAGCTGTCTCTGAGTCCCTGCTATACAACTGGGCTCATGGCCTGGCTGCTGCCATCTCCCATGGCTTGGCTCCTTGGCTGGCTGGCTCCCTTCTTCATGTCCCCTGTGGTGGGTGAGTGTATTGACTTGTTCCTCCATCTGGTTCTCTGGCACTTTGAATCTCTGGTGTGTGATGTGAGAGCAGAGGGAGGAGTTTGGCTGATGGTTTGCCTCGTAATGTTAATATCATTATATTTGGGGCAAGTGATCAGCAGAAGAGAGGTCTATTTATATCAGTCAACTGAGTAAGAGCCAACAGCTCTCTCAGGAAAGGTGGGTGCCTGCCCTTGAGTTTCACTTGGGCTTGGATTTTGTGGTTCTGACACTATTTGAAGTCCTGTTGCTTGGTGGCTGCTAGGGAGCCCCAGTGATGTGTTTGTGGGGACAGCTGAGGCAGCTGCAGGTCTACCCCATGCCAAGAGCATCCTGTACACTGTAAGGTGAGTGATGCAACTCTCTCTGTGCAATGTTATCAGTAATGGATGTGAGCTGTGGGGATGAGGGGGGAGTGCTGCACACTTTGGGAAGACAGAGGTGGAACTGGACTGAATCCCATCGCGAAGCTCAGCCCAGGACCCCAGAATCATGTGGCACTGTAGCAATGGCCTGACAAGGATGGGTGAAGCAGAAGTTGGACAAGTGACTCCTGACAATGCACAAGAACAGAGCTCCACATCATCAAGTTCTGGCCTGTGGGTTCCAGGTGGACATCTGGCTCAGGCTTTGCAAATAACATCTGCTTGGATCCAGTTTGGATTGAACCTCTCACCATTAAAGCAGGTGCTGAAGCAATACCCAGGACTAGTCCCTCGTAAGATCTCCCCAGCTGTGGACAAGCCCATACCAGAAGCTCCTGTACTTATTTTGGAGGGTGAAGATTTCTGCATTCTCCTGGTACCACTCAGTGAAAAAGCCTGCAGGTCTGGAAACCCTACAAGCTCTGCCAACCATGACAAGAATTAGAAAAACAGAATTTGAGCAGTTGAATCAGATCCTACCTTGCCCTGCTCAAGAAAATGGGAAGTCAGGTTTTGCTGCTGTAAAGCCCTCTCCACCATCACACCCAGAACAACTTCTCCAATAGCTGCTTCTGGGCTCTTTCTCTGCTGAGCCTAATTACCAAGATGCTGCTTAGTGGCCCAGGTCACCCTGGCTCTCTGCACCACACCACTGCACAATTCATGTGTAAATGTCAAGTTTTAACAGATCCCAGCCACGACCCTCGTGCAGCAAAAAAGGGAGCAAGCAGGAGGGCGAGGGGTGGAGGGGGGAAGGGAGTGAGCTCTGGTACAGTGCAGAGGAAACAATAGCTGCTGCATATGGGACAGGTCAATAGGCTGCCATATGCTGGCTCCCTCAGCGCTCTGCTGCTTAATCCCTGCTTCCAATATTATCAGTGCTGGTTGCTCACCCCCTCTGCAGAAAGGTGGTTTATACTCAGCTGTTTAATGTGTTCTTGTTTTGAAGTCTAAGAGTACTTTCACTTTGTACCCTTAGTAAAATGGAGGGATTAAAAGGGAAAGGTTAGCGCTCTGACAGCCCCACGAATGAGTCCACAGGCAGCCTGGGAAAAGCATGAAATTAATCTTTTCTTAGCAAAAGGCTTCAGTCACGAAGTTTGGATTGTCAGTCACTCTGCAAAGCAGCAGGGCGGTTTGGAAGGAATACAGAAAGGGCTTTGTTCTTGCTTCCTTGGCTTGAATTATATGATGAAGGGATTCTTGCTCCACGTATTTTGTCTTTGCTTGAAATTGTGGTACCAATGGAGCATTAAATTCCCTAGTGATCAAAAATGAACTCTCCACCCAGTGACTCCTTATTCTGCATCCTCCCTGAATCCTTATCCCACATCCATCCCCAGCAGCACGCGGTGCCTGGTACCACCCCAGTAGGCAAAGTAAGCAGGGGATGCTTATGGGGACCCTGATGAGTCCTCATACTTCATTCAGCATGGCACAGGCAAGAATGAGCAGAGCTCTTCTTGCCTTCTGAAAAGAAAGGCAGCCAGGGTAGGATATAATGCAGTCAAACTATCCAAACCTTTAACTCTGAGTACCATTTTGGGAACATGGCTGAGGTTATTGGTTCATATATCCCCACTGAAGATGCTTATGTTCGTGGGTCTGAAAAATGCTTTGTCATGTTAGATTGCTCCTCAGGGACATATAACAAAAAGGCAGAAAAACTGGCAGCCCTTTTCTGAAAGTGAGACTCCAAGTGAGATTTCTGTAGTGGATTAATTAGTAGGTGACACTTGGGAATCCGATGAGCTGCTGCTTAAAATTACAGCCTGCCTCTTTGCTTGTGGAACAGCAGAGCAATGCTTTTCAGAAACATGAATGCATTTGAGTTTTTTAGATTATCTGATAGATTTTTATAACACAATGAGGCTCCAGCACAACCACGGATGGATATTTCATTTCAGACAGGAGCAAAACGCCCATATAACTACAGATACTTCCCAACTTAATAGATAGAGCCTGCAGCTACATACAGGAGTTGTCAAAACCTGAGGCACTCAGAGTTGACCAGATTGAGATAGAAAGGTTTGAACCACAGGCTTGAAATGGGTTTTGAGCTGAAATCTTGCTTTCATCTACCTCTAATCCTTAAAATCTACTTTTTCTCCCTTAACATATGAACTGATGTCAGTGGTTAATGGAGCAAGAAACCTGGGAACAGGGAGACTTGGTATTAACATCATGATGTGCTTGACAAAATTATATAAGCAAAACTCAAAGGGCTTGTGGTAGCATTAGATGCCCTGGGATGACCTGACTCATCTGATTCTTCATTCTCTTTGGTTATAGATTTTGTCAGACCCCAAAAATTTAACCACAAAAAGAATCTCATTAAAGATCACTGTCATTCTCCCTTCCTTTTGTTTGTTTGCTGTCTGCATCACTGCAGCTGCTGCCCAGGACTGTAAGCTGAAAACGCTCCCCATCACACAGAACTTCAACACTGCATGTGAGATGACAGAAGACAGTGAAACACCCATGATGCCATATTAGAGGAACCACAGGGCTCCTGTTGCTTATCCACAGCTGTGGTACACTCACATTTCTAAAACATTGCCATCTGATGTCTTCATAATGATCCCCAGGCCTGATAACTGCCTCAAGAGATCTGCTCTTAGGTTGCTCTTTCCCAGCAGTACTTTGTCTGATGTTAGGAGCTAAGGCACAGGAAAGAAGCTCAGTAGTAAAGCACTAGAAGCAATAGGGATGCTTACACCCCTGGTGGGGTGAGTTCCTCCATTCCTGGCAAAAATACTGGGGGGCAGTTGGAGCTTTGCCAGGGACACAGGTTCTTAGCCCAGGGGCTTGCATGACTTGCACACGTGCTGCACAACCCACCCGCCCCCCCCGCTGAAGGGTTACACCAGTGCTGCAAGGGAATTTTCCTCTTATTAGTTAAACTAAAAAATTCTGAGGTATATATCTCATGTGCTTAATTGAAGTCCAGGAAAAAAAAGTCAATAAAATTCATTCCACCCATTTTTTTCTTCCTGTGCAAAACTAGTGCCTGTGTTCTCCAGTGATGAAGTCTAGCAAAGATGCCATGGGGAGAGGAAGGTTGCCACTCATCATTAAAGGACCCATTACAATTTAAGTGGTGGGTGGGTGGAGGATGCTGCTGTAGGAATCTTCCTATCAGTTTCTTAAGCCTGTATGATAAAAATCTTGTTCTTACCTAGGGATTAACATACAGGGTTTG
Organism: Merops nubicus; assembly: GCF_000691845.1. Lineage (NCBI taxonomy): Eukaryota > Metazoa > Chordata > Aves > Coraciiformes > Meropidae > Merops > Merops nubicus. The sequence continues at coordinate 66,738 of NW_008604807.1, forward strand.
TTAAGCAGGCAGGACAATGTCATACATATTCTGCTGCTTCTGTGAATTAAAACTGTCATTAGATGACTGTGGAAAAAGAGCATAGTGCACAGCAGCCACAGCACTGGCATTTTAAACAATTTGCTGAGACCTCACATGCCTGCTTATTGTGATCCTTGTTGTTTATTAAAAAATCATCCAAGTGGGTGAGTGACTGAAGAGTCACTGTGGGGCAAGTAAGAGAAGAATGGAAGGGTTTTGTTCTTTCAGGTGGAAAAGGCAGGCTCAGAGAGCTTCAGTGAGTGACTGATTAGGGCTAGTCTGTCCTCTACGAGCTTAGCTCATCTAGCACAGTCACTGGCAAAACTCATCTGATGAGTATCTGCCCACTGGCTAGAGAGGTTTAACTGTTTTTGTTAAACTTTAGCCTCCAACAATGCAAGTTGAAAGGCAAAAGGAGGCTTTTAGCATGAAAAATTACATCTGTATTAAAATAGCCAGAGGTTTTTTGTTTCATAATCAGCAATATTATTTTATTAATAAATTAGTACTGTCAATTATCCTAATCTTTTTTAGGTCCCAGATGAATACTTCTGTTTGTATTCTTTCTACATCCCTAATTGGTTGTTGCCTTGATTTTTCTTTTGCTTTGTGCTTTTTTGTTTGTTTTTGAATTGATTTGATTTACAAATAAACTGATTAGAAAGAAGCCTTATATGATACTATTTTTAGCAACACTAGGGAAAAAAAAACCCTCAAGACTCTATGAAAAATGTGTGCTGCAAGCAATCAGAATGATCCTTCTTCAAAAGAAATTGTCTTCTCCTTTTGTGTTTGTAGAGCTGGCCTGTCTAAATTCATGGGTCAGGCTATGGGTTTGATTTGTTTTTACTAGCACAACTGACAAGACTGGAACCAGGCTCCTGCTGTTCCTCTTGACTAGAAATGAGAGTTTGGTGTTATCAGGCTGTCCTGGAAGAGCAGGAGAACATGAATGGCTCCTTCTGAAGAGATCTGAGTTTTAATGCACAGTGAGATAATTTGGAAATTTTTGCCTCTGGGGTGAGTTTGTGAAGTGCCAGAGGAGTGTGTGAAGGTGGAAGAGAGCGACCACTGCAACTGCCCACCTGGTGCCCTATCAGGTGCCTTGATAGTGGGCTTCAGCTTTTCCCAACTGTCTTCAAAGTCAGCACCATTTTCAGTGGTGGATGGAAAGGAATATTCTCCTTGTTTCCTTGTAGACAGCATAAGGTGAGAAATGTTACAGAAGGTTTTCTTTATGCTTGGTTAATTCACCCAAAATCAAGAGGTTAGCCCAAACTAGATCTCCATAAACTACTGTCCTTTTATGTACAAGGAACTGTGGGTAGATAATCTAAAAATACCAGCAACCTGATGCCAGACTCTGGGAAAAACTGATCCTGAAAACAAAGCTCAGCACTTCCTTGGTCTCCCGTTGCATGCTGACTTTCACTGATTTGAATGACGGTAGACTAGTTTTCCAAGAAAAAAATCAAGAAAGCTGTGGTTTTGCATCTAAAAATATGTAAAATTAACATGATTTTGTAACAGAGTAAGGCTAGATTGTATTTGAGAACTTTTAAGCAAAAATTCTTTTGTTTCGATTTGAATCTGAAACTCCAACTGACAAGTTAGAACATTGCTACCAGTATGACCACTTTCAAAGGAAAATGTCCATGAGAAGCCCTGGAAATGAAAACAAGCAAGTCTTGCAGAGCCTTCTAGACCTCAGAGCAAGGGTAAAATGATGACAAATTCAGTTAAGTCTTCTTCCTCTACTTATCTACTGTGACAGAGAAGACCTTAACGAGCTGGATGAAATTTTTCAAAATGAAAGTGAATTAAAATATCCCCTTTTCATGAAGAATTTCACAGAAATCATTATCTTCAAAAATTTAAAGAAAAATATTGTTATTCTAACATTTCTTCAGATGTTTGCTTGTATTTTTACAAATAGGAAATATTAATAATCAAAGGACAGCCAGAAAGTAGTATTAAAACAGTCCTTTTCAAAATGCATGATTTTATTTTCATTTTACACAAAACTTTTGAAGGCAGAACAATGAAGCAACTTTCCAATTACATTTCTGGGTGATTGAAAGGAAAAAATTAACCAGCAGTAGTAATGCCCAGGCTCAGGCGCTTTAGCTCATGCCTTGTTTGTAGGAGACTGCTGCGACCACATTAGTCCGTGGTGTTCTATTAGCTGGGAAATCAGGAGGTGATATTTGCAGGTGTTCTCATGCTCCCAGCTGTAGGGTGGCTTTGCGTAGCCATGGCAGGGTGCCAGCTTGTTGTCAGTGAGGCCTATTAGATCATTATCCAGCATCACAGCATATCACAGAGCCTTGCAGTTCTCCCAAAGTGATAAAATCCTGGTTCCCTGGTGGATTTTGTAGAAATGTTTATGTGGGCACTTGTTAAACATCTATTAATGATCCTATTAAAATCCCTCTTTTTGTGGAAAACACGCTGTATTCAGTCATTTAAACTCTTTCTGGGTAGAAAGTGTGTGGTAAAAGCTTGTTTTCTTGTCCTTATTGATTTCTTGAAATAATAAGTAAGCATTGATTTTGAAATAAAATGCTTTGGCTGTTTTTTTCTCCAAAAGAAGTGGGCACAGGAAAAACTAGAAGGGTTATTTTTTTTAGTATTTGTTTTAGGTTCTTTTAAAAGGTACAGGTTTTTGGAAAGCATTTCCATACCCTGTAAATGTATGGTCTTTTCTATATTCATATAAAACCACAACAAATAATCACAAATGACAGGAAAAATATGTTTTAATAGGGTTTTGCTCAAGCAGAGCAATTAGAAGTGGTGGGGAAGGGGTGAAATGAGGAGGTTTGTGGGTTTGTTTGTTTGTTTGTTTGTTTTGTTTGTTTGTTTGTTTTTTCTCTTCTGTCTCCTTTAAGTTATTAAAGTTAAAGGATTTTCATTCTCGATTGCTTGTGTCTTCTTACCGTTAACTCTGAATTTTACTTTTTTGGGCTCTAGTCTAGCTAACACTGAAACAGATGCTTAATGTAACAGTGAAGTAATTCCAATAGCTGTTTCCTGAATTCTCCCCCATTTTTCCACATCCTTCCTGGTTCACAGACCCCAGGAGTGGGCATGGTGCTCCCGCAGTGGCTGTGTCAGTGATTCCCTCGCACTTGGTGGTTCCCTGGTCTGCAGCACTGACCTCCCCAGCTGCAGTTTGATATTCACATCTGTCTTTCTGCTGGCCACGTGGCTGGACCACCTCCTGCTTTCTTGCAGTTTTGGAAAGGACCTGATACCCATCCATGTCCGCACTCTCTGACTGCACTGTAAACCCCATGTCTCATTTGCTGGGGTTGCATTTCCAGGGAACCAAATACTCTGGATTGCTAACACTCCTAATTTAATGCTTATCATGATCTTTTGATCATCTTTTGATCATCTGCAGGCTTTGCCAGTAGTCTATCTTCCAGCTCATTTTATTGAAATATTAAATAGCCCCCCCCAGCACTCATTGCAAGAACACTTGCCAAAACCACTCCACAAACTTCTTTACCTTAAGTCATAAAAATGATAGGAAATGTTGGCAGGAGATCATGTTGTCTGGCCTCCTGCTTGATGAAAGTCTCTACAAAAGCCAAGTCAGTCAGGGATGCCTTTGGCACAAAGGCTAGAAGACCTCTGAGGGTGGCAGTTCAGCAGCTTCCCTGGGTATCTGTTCCAGGGCTACCCCACCCCTCCTCCAGTAAAGAAATTTTTATAGCTCTAGCTGTACAAATACCCATTTGCAGAATGAGCCCCCAGAAGAAACAGAGAGCGAACACATTTGATAGAGAGGTCCTTATTACCTCATCCTTTTTCTGGAAGGACAGCCATGTTTTATTCATTTAAAACTCAGATGATTATGGTCTTGTGCCTTCATGTGCCTCCTTCGCTGCTTCTCTGAGCAGTGGCTCTTGCTAGGATTTGGCACACCAGCCAGGTTTGCTAGTGTGGGGGACAGCTTAGTCTCCCTGCTGCACATTTTCTCAGCCACCTCCTCTGTGTTACTGGGTCCCAGTATGTGAGGAGAGCAGCCAGACAAACTGGTGTTGCCAAAGGTGGGGGCACCCTTTATTGTCCGAACCTGGTGAGGGGGAGTGCCAGGCCCCAGACATCCCATCCAAGAGAGGTGGGGGTGGAAATGGTGTGGTTTACTGTCTGGAGGTATCAGATCTTATTCTGATATCCACTAGCCCAAATCTGGAGTAACTCCATTGCTCTCTGAGAGGCCCTGCAGGAATAATGCTTCTGGCAAGCTTGCAGCCCTTCAGGACTGTAGCTCACTGAACAGACCAGTGCAGATTATAGCATAAGATGGGCCAGACATTAAAAGTAATTCAGGTTCAAGCAGAGCAAACCTGTAGGAAGGGTAAAGAGAAATATCCTTTCACTTGGGATTGTGAGGTGCTGAAGCACTTGGCTTCAGCCAGGTATGAAGCACATCAACCTGGTGCAAGGTGTGACTCTGCTGTCCCCTGGCCTGGGGACAGTGAATTATGAACAACACTATCCCATGAGCTCTGGACAATGGCTTTTAAGAAGTGCAGCATCAGAATTTGAGCACTGTGAGCAGAGTGGGGGGATGGTTTGGAGTGATGAATGGGGGCTTAGCAGCAGATAGGAGCACATCAGAGCAAGAGAGCATAGAATTTTTGAGCATTAGCCTTCGCCTCTCTGGGGCCATGGAAAACAGAGTGAAGAGTCCATAATAATAACTTATAGTTATGAACATCACCCTGCTCTTGTCTGAAGAAGGAGGAGTCTCCATGGCATTGCTTGTCTGTTGTGATGGGCTCAGTGTGTTACTTGCCAGTTATTTCTTTCCTACTGGAAACAAATTTGATCTGTACCACTTCTGTTGTTTTTGAAATATTAAGTGGTTTATGTCCAACAGAGCTGAGCACTTAACTTTAGGGGGTTCCACTTGGCTTGCTGCCCAGCGTGGTGAATCCCCAAGGAAGATCTTTAAAGGCTGCCCAAAAGAAAACAACTTTAATGACATAATAAACAAGTACACCCACACCATGAGGAAATGGCATTGCTCTCAGAAAGGTGACATCTACAGGGAGTTCACCGGCTGGATTATTTCCAGGGATGACCTCTTCAGGCTTCTACTGATTGCTGGTGGTTTAAAAACACTCGAGGTATTAAATGTTTTCTTTTAATTTCTCTCCTCCCACCTCAACGATATGGTGACTATGATGTGGAAGGAAAAAAACAAAGGCAAGAAGGAAAGGAAGAAAAGAAAGGCAACAGGAAAAAGAGAGCTCATAAAAGGCAATAGCACGAGTTCTTTAAATAGCCAAGATCACACTTCAGCCAAGTCCCAAGTTGCTGGAAAGCAGCACCCTAAAATGTGAAGTCTGCCAGCAACAGGGGTGATCCTTATCACAGGTCCCCAGCATCGTTTTTCTGCAAACCTGTCTCTGTCAGGCTGGCTGACCAAAGTGAGAGAAGAACCTCGCCTGAGCACAAGGCTTTCTAACCCTCACAGCAGGAGGGCTGAGGAAGGTAAGTAGAATTCATTGGATACAATTTATGTGATCTGTGTCTTTCCTCTTCCCCTCAATCCCCTCCCACATGTTTAAAGGAAGGAATAATTCCTTCTTGGTGTAGCCACCAGCGGCAGAAAGGTATGTGAAGGGCAATTGTCCTCAGCTGCAGGAACCAAGAGGGAAGCACACAAACTGACAGCCTATTTTTCACAGGTGCTGGGTACTAAGCACATCACCTTTAACACACACTAGTACCCAGACCCAAATTTTCCCTAAGTTTTGGAATACAGTCAAATTTGGCTTTTTAATTTACATTACTTTTATGGGATAACAGGCCTCAGGCAGTGCACTTCTGTACCCCTTTGCCTGGAAGGAAGAGTGCTGGAGAGGCACAGTCTTTCACCCTGCCTGTGGAAGCCCAGCCACCCTCATATTAAAGCACAGGTAAGGTCTAATTAGCCTTGGACAGAATTTTTGTACACCCGTTCCAGCTGTATGCCAGTTCCTGCAAGTGTATAAAAATACCCTGGAGGACATTTTTGCATTGTGCTCTGATTTTTTTAGATAGCAGCTGCTCCTTTTTATTATTTATAGGGACAAACTATTCTCGAGTGTTGTGGGTTGGTTTTGCCTCCTATAAGCTTGCCAAATGCCTCCCATTCCAGGAGCTGGATTTTGAGGTATTTATCAGTGTTGCCAACACTTCACCTTGTAGGCTGAAAGTTTACATTCTTGGGGGTTGCCCCAGACTGAATTTTTTTTGTGAAACAGGTTAGCTATATCCGAGAAGACTAGAGACTAATGGTTATGTTGACAAAATCTGATGGCGTATTTTTCTGGAAGTCCAAGTGCTCTTCTAATTTGGAGCAAGGACTTGAAAGCACTCAAAAAATGAGGAAGCAAAGCTGCAGACTGTTTGGCCACAGTGTTGTGTTTAATATCTCCAAGGTACTGAGCAGAAAGGACTCCATTCCCCAAGGCAGCATTTAGCCACTCAGCATCACAACCTCTCTTCACTAGTTCTCCTCCTGTCTCCATTCTTGCTTAACATGTTAAGTAACGTGGGGAAATAACCACTGGCAAAGGAGCTGCAAAGGCTGAAAGAGGCTCTGATAGAGTGTCATGCAAGAATTCCTGCTTGCATAAGTTGAAAGTATTTGGAACAAAGCCAACATAAACCCTCCTTTCCTAGGCTTCACTCTCATCTTCACCCCCATGCCACCCCTCCAGGCTTGGCAAAGGTGTGATCTGGGCTAGAGATAATCGTTAGCTTCTGCTGAGATATTTTCCATCTGTCAGCTCCTCCACCTAGTTGGCCTGGTGGCCATCCAGCATTGTGCTCCTGCAGCTGCTGGGCAGGTGGGAGGGACAAGGTTTGATAGCTCTTAAGACATGTGGCAATCCCTGAGTGACTGCTTTGCAGAGGGTTACTGATGACACCCAAAAAACATATCCCTGGGTTCTCCAACTCACAGCAAACAGGCTGTGCAGAAACCATGGCAGCTGCTGATTGAAGGCTGTGCTCTTCATGTATTAAAGTAGAGAGGCAATGTTCATTCTAACCTAACCATTTCCTAACCTTTGAGTACTTGGCTTTTCAACCCCTAACGTCATGGCTGAGTATATAATTTGGATAATAATACTGTGAAAGTCCCAGACTAAACACTGTTGAGACATTAAAGATGACAGTTTAAAAAGGTTAGTGGGCAAAGGGAGAACACAGGCAGAAAACACAAAGCATAGGATGCGTGAGACAGACCACAGGGTACATCCACTAGTGGCTGTGCACCCAGGACTAGGACCTCTCTCTCTGCTGAGTTCAGGCTGTCTAGCTTAGAGCAGGGGCTTGCACAGCTACCATGGGGCACCCACTCAACTGCACCCACTTTTGGGGCAGGAGGTTTCCCTCTGTGTTTGGGATAGGCAGGCCTATATCTTTGCCCTGGTAGCCTCCATGCAACCTGAGAGAGGCAAGGAAGGTGGTCATAAACCCAGGTGTCTTTCCATCTCTAGCTTCATAAAGGAGCATCTTGTGCCTGACACTGACTTCTGCACTCTGTAGAGGAATTGTGTTGGGTTTAGCAAAGTGAGGCTATGAGAGCTGGGGAAAGCTCACAACCTGCTCCCTGGCTTCACCCTGATCAGTGCTTGCAGGACCCAAGGGTAGCATTTTTTTTTAATAAAACAAACCCCACCAGTGGATCTTTCTACATTGGGTTTGCCATTTTGCTCACTGCTCTTTGCTACAGAGCTGTGAGGAAGTCTGAAAGTGTTGCCCTTGTTGTCATTGGCTTCCCTCAACTAAGGGTGTACTGGCTTGTTAGCACAGAATTCTGCTTCAGTTTGTTTATGGAAAAAAAAAGCAAACCAAACCCCCTTATTCACACGCTTGTTTTGAGAACAAACATGATTTATGCAGGCTTTGCAGGCAGAGCCAACAGAACAGGTAAGTCGTGAGATTACTGTCTGTGAGCCACAGTGGCATCTCCTGAAGCACGCTGCAGAGCAAGCTTTTATTTGGCCCAGAAACAAACCCATCCAGTTCCAGATCACTGCCCCAGTGAGGACAAAGACCTCAAAGTGAAGAGGACTGAGAGCTCAGAATGCTACCTACTGTAGCAGTTGCTAACAAAGGCAATGTAACAGAAGGCTGCACCTTCAGCTCCTGTACCTCAGCGTGACCCCCTTGGCATCAAGGGAGCAAGGATGGTGCTGCCTGCTGAGGACCTGTCTTACCACACCCTGAGGGTCATTCTGTGAAGGGCTCCTTCTAGGAAGTATGTGCACCACTAATCCACTTGCTTCAGCCATCCTTCCACTTGGCTGCGTGCTTTCCTTCCTTGCATGTCGTTATTGTCATTAAAGAGAAAGCTACTGTCTCAGGTGGATGTAAGTCAGGAGGCACTTGAGTGAACCCACGATCATTTTAGATTGATTTGAGATGGTCCTTTGGGGGTAACGGTTTTGCAAGTAACGCTGTCTGCTAAGCACTCAGCTCTGCAGTACATGGTGTACAGGCATGCACACGTACAAGAGACAGTTTAATTGATGGAAGCAGTGATGTTCAGGACATGCATCACTTGCTTCCTTCTTATTCCCAGCTGCTTTCTGTTGATTCCTTTTTTTTTTTTCCCCAGGGAACTACCTAGCAACTCATGTGAAGAATATAGCTAATCCAAATGACTGCATAGCCATGTCAAAAGGTTGCTCTACCTTTGCTGTAAAGTTTAAATTTACAGATATCCTCCTTGGAAAGGAATGGAGGTGTTACAGCAAAAGGATCCTAAGAATCCAAAGCCTGATGCACAGTTTGAGGTTGGATATACCCAGCCCAGCATGCCACAGGCAGTGGCGGGTAGTTAGAAAAACAAAAGCAGCAAGACAAAGAAAGAATAATCCTCCCCTCAGCCCGAGTTTCTTGTTTCAGGCTTGGATCCACAGAATCTCAGAAAGTCTGGTTTGGATCCCTGCTCCTGGGGACCATCTCATCTATGGAGAGCAGGGCCTAGACTGGACTATCCAGGGTCATCTCAAATCCAGTCATGGATATTTCTAGCAAAGGAGAGTCTAATTCCTCATGTCACCCTAGTTGACCCAACCTTCCAGCCCAACCAGGGCTCTCTGTATGGTGACTTTTCCTTTGAGCCACCTGTACTTCCTCTCTAACTACTGCTCATGGGCCAGTCTGTCCCAAGTTCAGCTGATCTCTTTTGCTGAGCCTGCTTAAATGTTTGCTTTTGCAGCTTTCTCTGGCAGTGAGTTCCACAGTTTAAACTGTTTTGTGCAAAAGCAGTAGTTCCTTTAGTTCCCAATCTTTTCTGGTACCAAATCCTTTCATCAGAGACCCTCATTCCCATTCAGTGAGAAGCAGCAAATAATTGGAGAAGCCTTGGGTGCTAGGTTTTAACAGTGGTTCTGATGCTAGGACAAAGTTCAGTATAATGACTTATCAACTTTAAAATAAATTACAGCCCAAAGATTGAATGTCTCCATAATTTAGCCTGCTACCTCAGTGGATCTGAGGTCTGCAAGGAGAATTCTTTATTTTCACTCTTGAAGGTCATTCTCAATCCATTTGAGATTTCATATACTTGCTGCCAGACTTCTGGTTTATAAGCAACTGGAGGAGTGTAAACTAACACAAGGAAAATGAAGGAGGATTAGGAAGACTGGGGAAAAGGAAGGAGAATTAGGAGAGACGAGGAAAAGAGGCTATGCAGTTCAAACCCAGCATGTCCTGTTAGACATTAAAAAAATCCTCGACTCCAGAAGCTGTTCGTTGCAGGAGGGAGAAGGAGCAGATCTCATTGGTTTTATAAGGAAGCAGATGATACTATAAAAGCCATGGCTGCTAGGATCCTATTTCTAGCAATGCCTCCCTGCTTGTCTGGGGTTTGGTTTTGATTTTAATTGTGCTTTTCCAGAGGTTGCTTAATGATAGGGGAGTAGTAGTAGCACATGAGTAAAACCAAACCAAAGGAATTCACAAAGAACCTACTGAATAATCAACTCTTGGGTGGCTTTGCCAAGTCAGTGGCACTTGCTCACTAATTCTTTCATCTGCTTTCCCTCCTTAACTGGCTCATCCTCAAGGAAATCATCATACGGCTTACTGAAGACCTCAATTCTAACAGCTGAGGTGACCCCTTGTTTCTTTCTCTTCCCCAGCATGTAAGTAAAGGCATTTCCGCAGGAACATCACCAGTAAGATCCTGCTCCCTCTATTTGGCATGTGTCACAGTGCTGCTTTCTCCAGACAAAAGCAAGTGTGTGAGACTAGCATCTTTGAACGTGAGCATAGCTGAGTGCTGTACCTTCTCTTCAAACCACCTCCAACTTAGCTGACCACCTCTCTGTCACTGTATGACAACGTATACAGTGCACAGCAACCTATTGCATCCATGCCAATGAGCATGGGTAGGAAGTTAAATGGTTAGAAAGCTAAAATAGCCATGTGGAGTCTGGGAGAAAAGCAACATCAGAGGAGCCGGGTTTTACCAGAAAAAGAAATTAATTTTCTAAGAAAAGAGCGGAGGCTCCATTGCTTGAGTTTTCTGAAAGGAAATTAGATGAGACATATAGACAAATACATCTGAAGTCCTCCTGCCTGATTGCAAAGTGGCTAGAGTAGATGACCCCTTTTTGTTCATAGGTTGTTTAAGAGTTTTGCTGCTACTGTAGTTAAGCAGGGGAACATCTGTCGTCCACCTGGCCCACCAAAAATCCACAACTGCAGGAGCAGAATACACTGTGCTGTGACCAAGGGGAAAAGCTGGCTTGTTGTGAAGCCTGAAGGCTTTTGTTTGCACCTCTCCATCCTGCTAACAAGCAGCTGAGCATGTTAAATAACAGGTTCAGTGGAACAAACAGCAGGTGAATGCCTGCCAAAACAAATGACATTGATTCTCAGACATATATGGGATAAACTATACATTCTGATATGATCATGTAACTACATTGAGTTCTCGCTAAGGGGTGTGGATATGACACAGGTTTTGGTGGGTTTGTATGTAGGCTCAGTAACTGCCACTGATCTGCTGTGTCACTGTGAGCAAGGCATGTTGGTTCATTGCATGTAAGCTACATCCCGTAAACAGCAATAATATTCTTCTTTCTTGGTAAAGAGCTCTGAGCACCACAGGGAAAAAGCAATCCATTACTATAACTAAAGAAGAACACTAATGTGGAGTAGCACAGCAGGTTTTGGCTCTCCTCTAATTATTGATTAGAGTTAATCTCCTCTAGTTAATGATTAGACAACAATTGGGAGCTTCTCTAAAGGATACAGGACAACTCTTTAAGGTGTAAGCAACTAAGAAAACAGAATGTGATGCTGGTTATGATGGTGTGAGCCAGAGGAACTGTTCAAGGCAGACTCACCTTTAACAGGAGCAGTAAGCAAATGGCTGTAGGCAACAGCAGAAGGGGCAGTGTGATATTCATAATATGACAAAACATGGTTCCACCACACTGTTATTACCATGTAATATTTATGTTGCATTGGTGTCAAAGAGCCTTGACCTAGGTAGGACTTGCCATACTCGGTCTTGTACAAGTGTGTAGTAAATGGCTGTTCCTTCCCCAAAGACATGGTGAACTGGTGAAAGGGATAAAAAAAACAGAATGGGAGAGGAGGATGCAAGGAGTAGGGTGTTCACAGCTCCTATCATGCCCTGCAAGGAAACATGGCATGAAGAGAAAGCATCTCATACCACACAGAGGGAGGCCAAGGAGGTCACAACACTGCTGGATAAAAGCTGGTGGCAGCTCCTGAGCTGCAACAACTTAGTGCTGAGTGCTGGATCACTGAAGACTGAAGCACACAATAGAAATAAAATTCCCTCACTGCTTCAAATTAGCAAGAAGCTTCAGTCAATTTCCTGAAAAGAGTCATGTTTAGTTAAAAGCATAAAATCATGCATGTGAAGCAATCTTGGCTCTGGTCGGATGCAATCTAGCAAGGACTCCTCTTCCTGTTTACCAGGACTTGTTAGGAGGGCCAGTGGGCAGCAGCTGCCTAGTATCTGCTAGACCTGGGTGAGGGTTGTTCACTGATGGCTCCTGAGGTCCTGCTCCCCAGGGATGGCTCCTGGCTGAGCCTTGTGCAGAGCCTTCCCTCTTCCCGTGTGGTTTTCAGGCACATGCCAAAAGCTGAGGCAAAAGCTCATAACATGCCAATTACCCTGGCCTCAAAACCACAAATGATTGTATACAGCTGTTGGCAAATGAAGCCCTGTTCCAAGCATTTAATACCTAATTGAACAAACTTGCAGAGCCCAGCTCTGGGTTTGTCTGTTCCCCTGCCCTTGTGTCATCTACCCAGCTCACAACCAGACCTTGTGTGTTCCAGAGAGAGGGGAAGGAGGCTTGCCTTACAGCCTTCCATCATCCATTTAAAAAAAAAAAAAATCTGCTGCAGCCTAAGTTTCAGATCTATCTGTTTTCTGGCAGTGCACTAAGAAGGTTAATTATAAAGTCCATTTCTTCTGTTTTCCGTACCAGATTTCTACTAATGGGTAAAAACCCCAATTCATAGCACCTTCTGTTTCTCCAGTAAAGATGCAACAAGTGCTTCATTTAGATGTGGTGAATGGTAATTATATTTGATGGGAAAAGCGGGCAATTTTTCCTTTCTTTATCAAATGTCTTGGATAAAATGTTTTTGTGACCTTATCTAGAACACAAAGGTCTAGTCGCTGCTTAAAATCATAAGGCAATTCATGAAATACTCTCCTGGATCAGACAAAGAGACCCAAAGTGACTTGGCCAACAATAACGTACACCACAGAGAGGGTCAAAAAAGGTTAGCATTGTCTTTTTTAGAATAACGATATCCTAAATTAAATGTACTACGTTTAATTTTCTGAAATCCAGAGATTATATGGTTTACTTCTAAAGAAACAGTGCTGTTCTGAAACATGTGCAATGCTTCAAAGGTTATGAGAAACAGATGCCACTACCCTATCTTTTTTTGAATGACATCTGAAGTTGTATGTAATTTTCTCCAAATTGCCTTTTAGCGTGTGATTGCCTCAAACCCAACTAACTGAACCGTGCTGTGTGATATGCAAATGGGAAGCCTACTGCCGCAATCAACATCTCCTGGGGAGGGAAACATTTCTGATCCAGCAAATCATTTTGACCCATCAGCAATGAACGGTGCTGCGAGGAGACGTTGCTCTCTTCTTCAAAATCTGTGCAAAGTGAACAGCTTCTAGTCTTTTTCTCTGCCTTAGGTTGCTAGTGTTACTAAAATAATTTTAAAGGATTTTCTGGCTTAGGGGAGAAAAAGAGGTTGTGTTAAATGTCCCAAAGGGATTTATTGATCTCTCTGGTCCAGGAAGTCGGTATTCTGACAGAAAGTAGCTCGAATTATAATCCAAATAATAGATCCCAAGAGAAGCTTCCACTTTTTAGTGAAGACTTCAAGAGAAAAAAAGTACTGCATTTTACCACCATCTAAACTCACTTTCTCCTTCTCTAATGCAACTGTTGCCTAACAGACATCTCTGTTAACACTCTATATAACTTTCCATTAGAAAGACCTTGAAGACTTTGTATTCAATGTAAAAATATACCACTCAAATAGTGATGCTGATCCTTGGATTATTTGAAAAGAATTCAGTATCCATACACAGAAACAGGAGAAGTTCAATCCTCCTCCCTCAGTTCCTTCACAAACAGGATGCTGCAATGTCTGGAGGGCTGCTCGACTGAATCAAGGGGCAGGATTTTGTCCCAGTGGGCTCCTGCTCTAATTCTGATGCAACGTGAGCACTTCATTCAAAAACCTGCCCAGCAAGGCCAGCAGAATCTCAATACGTATCAGGTCTCCAAACCCACCCAAACCTGTCGATAGACTGTAACTCGTTTAAGCCAGGCTTCTCCCTGCCAGCACAGGGACGAATGGAAGTGGCAGATCAGACCAGCTGCAGTTCAGTATCTGCTAGGACAGGCGTGAGAAGAGGAGCCTGTTTCTGTGTGCAGGCAATGAGATGGACCTAAATATAAAAGCAGTGGTTGGGATGTCAGCTTGGGAATGAAAATGAATTAATGTTTGAGCTTCTGTCCTAGGCAGGCACATAAGCCCATGGTTCTTAACACCTTGGTGACTCCTCCAAATTTAGTGGGATTGTTTGCACATTAAATAAATGCATGCATTTAAGTACTTAGCCCGAATTAAAGGTTTAGACTAGTGCCACTGAAAACAGTAAGGGTAATGTGGAGCTCTACTGCTTTGGTAACTGCACAGGAAAGACGGAGAGGTTGGACCTTGGAACGGAAACAAGAATGGTCTGGGAAGGGCTTGTCATCCTGAAAAATTCTAGAAACTGCAAAGAGACTAAAATGGGGGATGTGGGCAAAAGCAGATGGTGGGATGCAGAAGAGGAGGTGGAAGAAAGGAAACAAAAAAAAGCACAGCCATGGAAATGGACTGAAAAGATGACGGGAAGTTTGAAAGGGAAAGCTGGAGAAATGCTCTGCAGTCCTTCTGTCTGGGGGTTACAGTCAGTGATGTGGGCTTTTTATAAGTCAGACTAACCCTTTTTTCTCCCTTGTTTATTCCATCTTTTAAGATCTATACCATGTTTGCATTCCCCCCCTTCTCTCCCCTTGCCATGGCTGTTCAAATCTAATTACCAGAGGTTCACTATATTCATTAGCTTGGTTCCCTCAAAACCCGGGGCTGCATGTCATCTGGATCTGATTATGCATGGTGCATTTCATTTTCCCAGCTATTCCCCTACCTGCTTTTAATCAGCATGAGATTTTTCATTTAAATGTCATTAGACTTTTGAATAAATATGTAAAGAACATTACAAATAAATATCAAAGCTTTGTGCAAGTCAGGCACAAGGCAAGCTCTGCCTGAGACCACCCATTGCAGTGTTCTTCTCTGAGAAGGGTATACCAGATATGCCCAGAGGTGCTAATACAGTCTGCCCTGTTTTGTTAGAAGAGCACTTTGTTTAGGAGCAGGTTTTTACTAGCCCCTTGAACACTCCTCTGAGGTTCTATATGATGTCCACATGAAGCTCAACACTCAGTAATGCATCTGTGCTTTTCATTTCTGTGTGAGTTCAGCAACATTTCCACAAGTGATTTGCCTTGTGGCTTCCAAGATGGCTAACCAGACCTGCTCACCGGCTGGTGTCTGTCAGCTTGTGGCCTTCAGCATCTTTCCATGCAAGTGAGGATTTAGTCTGCATGGAGAGGGGATTAACAGAAATGATTGAGGTATATTCTTTTTAGTGAAGTTAAGCATTGTTACATGCCAAATTCTCTTTCCATGACTTGTTGTCTCTGTTTGCTTTGGTAAGTTTAAGTATTACCTGAGTTCTTCACAGAGTGAAGGTTTCACAGCAGGAGTCTAATGGACCAGAAATACAAATAAAACACATATAACCTTTGGGATGGGTTCAAAAGAGGATTCAGAATCTTTGAGAGAGATTCCTCAGGCACAGGTTTGATGAAGTGTCTTTGGTTGTACTTCCTGACCCTTTAAAGATGCAGCTCACTGTTTCAGTCAGGTTTTATTCTTATAGAGTTTTCTCCTTCACTTGTTTCTTCTAGTACTTCAGTTTCCCCAGTATCTGTAAAGTCTAGTTTCATTTTTCTTAACCCTTTCCAATACTTCTTTTTTTGCTCTACCTGTCCTTTTGTCTTCTACAGAGTCCCTGATATCTTTAGTTGCTCCTCTGAAACACTTAGAGTACACAGTTCCTTTGCCATTACACCCCAGATTGAGGTTAGTATCTCCTATCTTAATTTGGACTTCTGCTCTGATTCACCTTGAAGTTGACTTTACCTCTCTCTTTTCCCTGAGTAGGCTATCTAGCCTTCCATGCCTAAAGTCCTCATGGAGGAGCCCCTCTGTGGATTTGGCTGCTCCTTCTATTTGTACTGCAGCAGAGCTGAGAGAAGACACACGTTTGAGTGAGAAGTTAAGCAAGCTTGCCTGCTTATTATATTGACACACAATACTACGCTTGGCAATTCCCTAAAAAGATGCTGTGTACCAGACAGAGCCTGTAGCTCTCTTTCTCCTTTCCCATGTGGCACTGAGGCTATGCCTATATTTAGAGGTAGATCTAACTTTGGAGCTCATCTGGGGCACTCGTCTGTAAATTTGCTACAGTGAACCTAATTAACAACAGAAAATAAAAAGGTCAAAAAAGTACATTTTAAGCAACTCATACTGGGTATTTTCAGGAAAAAAAAAAAAAGGTTACGTCTCTGCCAGCATGGGTTATATGTGTTTAAACACTGCTTCTGTAGCTTTACATTCACTAGATCAAGGAACAGCAATGCACAATGTGAGTTATGTATCCGATGACATTGTTTCGAGTACCAGTTTATTTCAGGAGCTTATTTTTGAATATTGGATTTAGTTCCTCAAACTATTTAGTAAGCAGTCTCAGGTAGCAAATTGTTTTTTAAAAGATTGCACTCTGTTTGAGGACAGTTTATGATGTAAAACGAATGAAGCATAAACATGAAGAATGAATGACATGATTTTCTTGCTTGACCTGCTAGCTGTCATCCAAGTGCACTTTCACTCTTCCACCCCTTTATGGGGTTGTGCCCTCCCAGAACCACTACTTAGTTTAGATAGGCCAAATTCAAGAAATCTGTGGTCAATATTACAAACTCTCTCACTATCTTCAAACTTCTAGCACTTCCCTCCCTCTGGACCATTCAATCTAGTATAGTTTCACTGTGTTTTATCTATTGTCTCTCCTTTCCACATCACAAAGTGGTCCTATCTGGAATAAAAGAATGATTTTGGCTTAGGATTGAGGAACATCATACCCAGCAGATGTCTAGGTAATTAAAGTCCCCATGAGCACAGTATGCTGAGATCCTGAGCTCCTGTATAAATGGTTCAGGAATGTTTCCTTCTTCCTTTTTTCAAGATCAGTAACAGATGCCCTCAGCAGAGATCCTTTCGTCTTTCATGTCATGACTCCTTACCCAAAGCATCTGTGTGCTGGCTTCCTGACAGTCAAATTCTGTTTCTGTTGGCAGTTGTTTTTCACAGGTAGGAAGCTTCATTGAGAAATGCTTAGCCATTATCCACTGACTTTTATAGGCAGACTGATTCCTCAGGAAGACAATTGGGGAAAACAGATTAATGACACAATAGTATTTATCCCTGGCTTGCAAGTAGGTTAGATATCTCTCAGAGTGTCTCTTTATTGGGAGGGCAGGGGGGTAAAATGTGAACAAAACTGGGTACTACTTGAGAAAATTCCATCCAGTATATGCTTAAATGCTTTCTGAATCTGGAATGGAGCAGACAGTTTGCAAAATCCATCATGAGGCTGGTAAGCAAAGAGAACAGACCCTTCAAGTGTCTGCATTTGCTGCTGTTCTGTAAAAATGAAACAAATTTGTTATGAAGTAAATGATTATGAGTTTTCGGTCAATGAAATACTCACCAGCCAGGTGTTCAGCAATCTTACGGCATCACAATGTCCATGTGTTTAAATGTAAAACTGCTTCAGCTGAACACCACCTTCACTTCTACTTGATTTCTGTCCAGTTCTCCACATTTCACAGTTTCCTCCTTGCAACTGATTTGTCAGGGTAGAGCTTCACCTAAGTCCAAATACTAACTTTCTGATACAAAATTCAGATCTAGCTCCAAATCCAGACCCAAACTGGGATAACCCATGTGTATCCTCAGTGCTTGACATCAAAGCAGAAAGATAATGACTCTCCTGACCCTACTATGACCCAGCACAGGAGCATGAGTGTCAACAGTCACTGGCCATCCTGGCCTGCTTTTAATCTCCGTTACACTGATATAGATTGGGAACCAGCCCATGGAGCCAGTGGAAACCAGGTCCCCACTATTTAGTGAAATATCTTTGGTTTTACTACAAGTATGTGACTGAGGAGAAAATCCAGCCCACTATTTTCAGAGGGTTAAGTGATACATGAGAAAGTGGTCTTCTCCAAGATAAGCTCCCCATGTCTGGGCTACCTTGTCCCTCCACTACTCTCTAATAGAGACAGTAGCAAGGCCTGTGAGGAAAGAAGGAAGCCACGAAATGGAGGTGCTCACCTCTGCAGAAATTCATGCAAGTGATGGAGAGGCCAAAACAGATGTGTATACTGTGCTGTGGGTTGGTAAAACTCCCAAGCAGGCATGGAGCAGAAGGTATTGCCAACAGTGAGTAGAGCATTATAGAGGTCTTTGCAACCCTGGGGAGTGACCATGGGGGTCAGACCCAGAGGTGAGGAGTTCAGACCCAGATTCCTTGGACTGCCATCTCTGGTTGTATAGATTCAGGATGAGTTAGGAAGGAGGCTTTTGTGGAGGAAAGGCAGCAAAATGGTTTGTGAGGAAAGCTGGAGCCTTTCCCTTGTACCGAGCAGCTGTAATTCAAAGCAAGGTTTCCAAGGCACAGATATGTGTGTGCCCACAAGGACTTGCTGCAGTAAAGAAGAAAATGGGAGCACAAAAGAACGCTTTTCCTTCCTTTAGTGAAGCTAATGGCCCTTTACTCTCCATGGAGCACTGGCGGATGAGACTATTATTTGCAATTTGTATGCACCTAGATGCACTTGCTTTTTTTTATAGTAGCAATTTCAGTGCAATATCTAGGATGAGAGGAAAAGCAGCATGTAGAGAGTCCCCGTGTTGGGAAATGATGAACTGCCTGACCTATCTTCCAAGCTACCCCCTGCTAAGCAATAGAAGTCGTGTGCCATGGCCGGGTACCTTGGGCACAGGATGAGTGTTAGTAATGCCCACTTTTGATGGAGCACTGCGTGAGGTGAGCCCTGAGCCCTTTTTAGAAGTGCCCTTGCCACGCTGAAGGCTGAGCAGCTTATCTCAGTGCTAGTGTGAGGAGCACCCCTGTTATTTGAATGGCTTCTTTTAGAGAAGCTGTAGCAGATGGCACAGAGGGAAAGGAAAATAAAGTGTAGGAAAAATAGGGAAAAAAGGAGGCAGCACATCCTGTTCCACATGAAGCTTTCCTGCAAAGAAGGAAAACTATAAAAGCACTGTAAGTATATGACATTTCAGAGTGTGCAAAAAACATATGGCTCTGGCTAATGTAACCAAGGCTTTGCAATGAGTGACAAGACATTATTATCAACAAACCCTGTGTGTATGTACATATATATATGCATGTGGGATAGGAGAGAGTGTCAAACAAAAGTCTAACTGTCTCCTCAGGCACTGGCAGGTTTTCTTTTCTTTTCTTTGGTAGTAAATCTCAACACAAAAGCTACACTTCTGACTGATTCACTTTTAGAAGTCAGTAACAGCTGTAGGATAGCTTAATTGAGGACTGGGGGTCATGCAGCAAGAAGAGCTCCCTGTTGTTTTTGGAAGAAAGAAAAATCTCTTCCAAGTTGTGGTGTGAGAAAGCTGCATTCAGTCCAGACCTGACTGGGGAACTCCGGCCCTTAATAAACTCAGCCATAGGGGGGATTGCAGTTTGCCTTAATGTTTCTTGTTAGGAGGGTTGATGATGATGGTAATAGCTGGAAAATCAATTACTGCCAATATAGCAGTAGGGGGACACAGAGGAACTGCTCCGAACGCAGTGCCGAAAGCAGCCCTTGGCTTCAAGACAGCAAGGCAGGAGGGATGAGCCCACTGGTGAAACACAGGGGTGGGATGCAGGGGACCTGAGTTCTTGTCCCAGGTGTATCACAGGTTCCCAGTGGGGGATTGCCTAGCAGCAGCCAGAGATTTCCTTTTCTGTGACACTGGGCAGATAACACCTGCCCACCTGGGGTCTAGAGGACACCCTGAGATACCTAGTTAAAACATAGTACTGAATTTTGGGCTCAGATAATAGTTGACTTTTCCTCACAGCCAAAGTGAAAATCAAAACACAGAGAAAATCTTTGTGATTCCAGAAAAAAAAATATTTTTCTTGGTGAATGAAAAAAAGTGAAAAAATTTAGGTTTTTGTTTGTTTGTTTGTTTGTTTGTTTTTTAACACGATATTTCATACTGGGTCTCTGGCTATAAAAAACACCAAGAAATCAAAAGGCACCCCACATCCTCTTTTGAGCTGAGAGCCTGACCTTCTGACAGGGTGACAGGGTGGGGACTTACTCTGAGAGGCTTGTTCACAGATGTGTGGAAGTATGATAGAGATGGAACAGAATGAAATTTTCCTGGGTCTTAGGTCTCTCCATCAAAAGGCTTGCCAGACATAATCTCCTAAATTTCCTCTGGTGTTCTCTTGAAGTGTCTTGTGCATCTCCCTGTTTGAGCTAGAGCTATTTATAGCACAGCAGCAGACAGGGAGGAGAAGTATCTAAGGCTACAGATTCACTGGCATTCATCAATAAACCAATGTCCTGTGGCTCTTGAGGGGACAGTGTGGCCATATGCAAAAAAAATATTTAATTTTGTACAATATATCTTGACTCCTTCCTCCCTGAAATAGCCTCATCAATTTTAATGCTAAATGAATAAATACTAACAAGACACTTAAGGTGTTAATGGAGCATTAATTATTTCTGAGGTTTCCGTGGAAGGGCATGTGACATCCACATGAATACCAAATGACTTTCTTTATGACTAGTATAATTACAGAGAATATTAAATGAAGCAAAAAGTGATGGGGCTCTTAGCAGTAATTGTTAGCAATCGTTCATACAGGACCCGATTTCCAATACTGTATTTACCTAAATTGGCCAGGAAAGGCACACAAGGCGTCTAAAGCACAATGAATCACTCCAGTTTACATCTCTAGCTTGAGAAACTGCTTCCTCATTGCCCACAGGAGAATAATAACCATGGCCATTTGGGTCTGGTTTAAACCTGAGACTGCGGCAAAACATGTCAGAAAAACAGAGTGCTGCTTTCCATTTCTGCTTGGAAAGTTGGTGGGGTTTTTGTTTATCAGGCATAACAGCAAGCATGGTTTTATGAATAAAAGCGAGGAGAGGGGAACTTAAATTCAGCCACCTATTTGCACATTGCTGAGAAGTAAGAGTTTTACAGCCAGGGAGCAGCTAATAAGTTTGGGGTCTTTGCTTGTGTCCGCATGGAAGAAGCTGTAGAAAAGCGAGCACTTGGAAGATACTGGGAACGACATGCATTTCTCTGAGGAAAGAGT
>NW_008604807.1:87883-95202 GCF_000691845.1 Merops nubicus
GAGTGTGGCCCTGAAGACAACTCCAGCATTCAGCAAAGCTGATGGAAAGAGTATTCCTGTATTTACCTTTGAAGCTGGAAAGGTATTTAATCCCTAGGAAAAAAACCACAGACACAGTGCTCACCCCTGAGTGAATGGGCTGTTGAGTTGGGACTCCTGTGTGACCCCTCCCTGCAGAAGGCGAGCTGGCAGCTCTGGAGGCAAAGGGCTCCTGGATTAGTAGAGCCCAGCCTGCAGAAATGCCCAAAGTAGGGATGCAGCTCTGGGGCTCTGAATTGGATGCAGGTGGGAGGCAGGGAGCAGAGAGGGTCTCTGGTGGCCATGCCGAGGTCCTGGAGTGTTTTCCAGGGTGTGCCCTATTGTACAGCCCCTTAGCACCACACTGGGTTTAATTATCTGAGGCAAATAATTGACCTGGGAGCATAAAAGCAGACTAAAGAGGCTTACCACTACCTGTGAGAAAATATCCTCACTTGTGAACTTTGAATTTACTTGAAACTGAAACTTGAGCCGGGATTTCAGCATCAGGATTGACTGCTGAGTGTTCCCAGTGAATATCCTTTGATGAGCTGCTGTGCAGAGCTTGCTGGCTTTTCTGCATGGCTGATCTCCCAACTCACGTGGCATTACTTCATTGCATGACTGACTGCCTCAGAAACTAGCCTGTCTCTGCCCAAAGTGACTTGAGCTAACTTGCCAACATGGTTTAACTTTTGGATTAAACAAGTCCTAGATGTGCCTGAAATGTTCCCAAGTGTAGAAATCCCTCTGTGAAAGGACATATGAGAGGTGAGCAAGATGTGGGGGAAACTTCTATTCAATCATACTTTCTTCTCTAATTACAAACGTGAGTTGGTCACTGTGTCCCTTTATTCTATTTCTATAGGCTGTTTGGAAGCCCTATTGTATCTGTGTGCCTGTTAATTTCCTCAACAGTCTAATGCAACTTGCTCTGCCGACATGTAGTTAATTATGTTTCAGTTAACTCATTTTCTTGGACAATGCTCAGCTGCTGTCTGTAAATGAAAACACTGCCTAGCTAATCAAAAGTTTCTGAGCTTGAGCTCTTCAGCACACACTTGCTAGTCTGGCATTCTGCTCAAGATCCTGGCTGGAGCTTTGGAAGATGGACATGTGCAAGTGAAATGTAAGGAGGAAAAAAGTAAATGGACCCTGAACCCCCTGAAACTCCAAAATCTCTTTGCAATTAAAGTAATTGTCTATGCCTGGGAGCATTTGATTAGAAATTGTAAGCCTATGGCTGCTAAATGATCTCTTACAGAGACATTTGCACAAGATGCTGTCAGCAAGTATTTTTTTTCTGCTTGTGGTCATGTCCTTCTTTCAGCTGCCCTTTAGGGTCAAAGCAGATGCAAACAAGTGCCTGCATCTCACAGAAGTGTCCCCCTTTTTCCTGAGTGAATCTAGACAAAATTTTGAGGATGTTCAGTGTCCTGGACATGCTTTCACACTGGCTATGTACGAGGTAGATTTTTATTATCACAGCTGCCTCTTCTCCATCGTCTCATAGAACAGAGCTCTTCCCAAGGGAGGCCACAGCAGGACCCATCACCACTTAATTAATTGTGAACTCACATGCAAAGAAAGTTTATAATTAATCAAACTGTGAGAAATGAATGTTAGCTGGCCACATTCACAGAAATACGGAGCCAGACTTTGGCTTATATCAACTTGATTGGTAGCTACAGAGTTACATCCCGGATAAATTTTCTTCAGGTGTCACAATCCCGGTGCAGGTCCTCTTTGGACAACATGACTGCACTGCAGCCTGCTGCTGAGCAGTGACAGGATGCCTCAGGTGCCACTTCAAAGCCTTTTGTCCTAGCTCCCCCAGGGAACCTATTCCTGATATCACAGACAATATCATGAAATGGATTTTGTGAAAGAGGCAAGCACTGTGAGCCATGCATGCCAGGAACGTCTGAGGTGAGTTACCAGAGGGGAAAGCAGCTTACATGGAGAACAGCTAATAAAAATAAACCCACTTGCATGCAGAATCCGAGAGTTATTTCACAATATCGCACATATTCCCCTTCATTTGTTTGTCTGGAACACAGTTAGAGCAGACATGGAAATCTTCTGTTTCAGGAAGCTTGGGTCTTTGTTTTTAATGAGGAAACTTAAGTAGACATCCAATTCTTCCTACAACTCTCTGGCATGCAGGCATTTAGCTCTGGTTCCTTCACATTCATTTTTGGTAACTGATCTACATTTTAGCTTACAGAGGAGCGTAGTTATGGGCTTTTTAGTTTCTTCTTCCTGCTCTCAAACACTTTGTTTTCCTAGGCAAGTCTAGCATGAAAGTCTGTTCGATCTGAAGGTGGCTAAGTGTCTATGCTGAAGTGGAAAAAGTACATTTTTCATGCTTTAAAAATGTTTTTTCTCTATCTTAAAGGAGGAGAAGGAGAGTCTTCTTAGGGCTGGATTTCTTCAACATCACTTCACTGTTGAATATGTCTGAGTGACTGGTGGGTTAGGTTTTTAGAGATCTCTGGAAATCATGAGCACATCCTGGCTGACTTTCAGTAAGCAATATTCAGCAAAGGCTTGCTGTACTGGTCATGCACGAAAAATAAAATTATTGGCAGAAACAGTGGGTGAAAGGTGCACAAGAGCAGGGGGTTAAAAATATTGTTTTGGTGTCTACTCTGCAATACTACTAACAGTGTTTTGCAGGTTGCTTAGATGTTTTGTAGTACTCCTTGGGATCTTATATCTGGAGACCCTTTCCACACAGGCATTGCTGAATACACAGATCTGGCAGATACCTACATCTGTGACTTCATAATACTATCTTGATCAGAACTGGATCTTCCCCTAAAGGTATGTCAAGATTCAATCTATAAGTATTCATAGTTCAGTAGTGCTGATTTAGGCTTGCTAGTCAGTCTGTTGAGTTCGCCACCACCCATGAGTTGCCTTCTGGTTTTGATACACTTTCTCCCAAAGATTTCATACCATTTTAAAGCTGATTTCTTTTGTTCCTGCATTTTGAACACCAGTTCTGTTATCTATACAAGTTCTTGCCACTGCTTTCCGCGTCCTAGCTCAGGGCTCCCTCACTGATCCTGAGTAACCTCTTTGGGACTGGCCGCTCTTACCCATGGAGCGTGGTTGCAAGGGAAAGTATTTCTCGCCTCTTACTACTAGTAAGAGGAACGAACAGATCTGGATGAAGTAATGGCACTGTGTTGAAATCTCTGGCAAATGTTCCACTGATCTCAGCAGGGCTGAATCAATTTTACTTTCAAAATTTCATCATATCATCAGCATAACCATTCCAAACACAGATTTTTCTTTATTTATTTATTTATTTATTTTTAAGAAAAGAGTAGTGGTGATAAGAGATATAAATAAACAGAAAGTACAAAATAAACTATGCATAAAACACTATGTACTTAACAATGAAATATAGCAGGATGGAATTGTCAGTAAATGAATGCATTTAGCTCATGCTCTGCAGCATCTGTGCAAGCAAAGTCCTGCTGTATGTAAATTGGATGCTAACAACTTGTGTGGCTAGGAAAATAAGCCATATGTATGCTTACCTTGTGGATTTGTAATTAATGCATGCTCCTGGGTAAAACTGAGTCCTTCATGAAATCCAGCACCTGTGTAAGTCTCCTCTTTGTCCTGAAAAATCTTCACAGTAGAATAATTCAGACATCCAAAATTCTGTAAGCAAATAATATTAAATGAGATCTAATGTACAAGTTGTAGTCAATAAATTAGCTAGTAATTAACTCTCGCTGACTGGCATCTGAAGATGAGAGAGACAAACATGACTGTAATCAGAGGACCAGGAAGGAATCTGGGAAATGACAAGTCTGACATCTGTGCCAGGCAAATTAGTTCAGACTGTGGTAAATGATAGAGTTAGCGGACACCTGGACAAAAACAGTCAAGTGATGAAGAGTCAGTCTGTCTTCTGAGAGGAATGTTCTGCCTAACAAAACTCTAGGGGCATTTTGGTAATGTCATCTAATAGGTGATGCTCATGACACTGTCTCCTTGGTTTTCCAACAGTCTTGTCATAAAGGTTTTTACGGAAACTAAGTAACCAGTGGACAAGAGAGAAGGTCCTAATCCACACAAGTAATTGGCTAAATGACAAAGAGCTACAGGTGGAATTAAATGGTCATTTTCCTCCAGTGGTGGGACATCATCAAGGGAATTTTGCAGATCTCTTGTCTGTGCTGGTAATCTGTGCCAAGTCTGGGTTGAGTGACATATTCATAAATGGTCTGGAGAGAGAAGAGAGTCACAAGGTAATATTTGTTGGTGCCACAGAGTTACTCAAGGTATGGAAATGATGACAGACTGTTAGGAATTGCAAGAGGACCTAGTGAGACCAACTGGCAATAAAAAATCAAAGAAAATTCTTGTAGATTAATTATTTAGATAGTGAACCAAACTGTTTACACCACTGTGTGAAGTGGTGCATTGAGGGGGAGATAAATCCCAATTTGTGTGTACTGTGACAGGCTCTGAGAAGACAGATCCACGAAAAGAGCAGCTCTATCTAGTGTCAATCAAAAGCCAATTAAATATTGAGACTTATTGGGAAAGGAAGAGAACACAAAACAGGAACTCCAATGCTGCTGCCAGGGTAGGGGTTCCAGCTCACCTCCTGCAGCTCTGGGCCCCTCTCTGCAAACAGCTTCACAGGAGGGTAACAAGCACAACCAAAGGTATTCATACAAGGAAAGACTGAGTTGGTTAAGGCAATTAAGTGTCAGTAGCATTTAAGAGGATGTAAGAGAGCTTTAGAAAGTTGTGAGTGTCGTGGGGAGATGGCTAAGAATCAGCAGCTCACTGTCTCTGCTGCTGCAGGTCCTAGGGCCATGCAACCACTGTTGACTGGGGCCAGAGAGACAAAGACAACATAGCTGATCACTTCTCTTTGTCTACTGATAATTCACATGCAAATATATTGGCTGTGGAGACTCAGTTTTTCAAGGGGACTCTCGCAGTTTTACCCATCTGGCCTAAAATACAGCTCGTAGGATATAGTTTTGGGCTTGCCTGTGGCCTCCTGCAGGGCTGCCCCAGCTCTGTCCTGCCAGGAGAATGGAAACACGAGCTCTCAATTTTATTAACAGCCTGCTGAAAATGACTGCCCGGTGACAAATAAAGGACCAGATGCACAAATGGGCTGCTTAGACACCATTAGCTCCTGTAATAGTTGTGCCAAAAGAAAAATATGGAAGAAGGGAATGGGTTTGTCTATGCCAATTGAACAATCTCCAACAACCATTAAAATGTTTTAATCATTTAATTATTGCAATCTTTTTACCACAGAGCAGAATTAAGTAGAGCCTGCAAAGCAACAATTTATTTTTTCTTTTCAAAAGTTTGAATTTCCGAAGTAGAAAATAACTGCGTCTTTTTAGTGTTAAATGCTGAACAGGTGATTTTACTCTTCACAGGTATGCTGTCCACTTCGAGTGGATTCTAATATAGTTTTCCTACTTTTGAGGAAAGACAGTCATATAGATTTTAGCACCTTGCCCGGATACCCTAGTTAAGCAAAAGTGAGAGGTACATCTCAGCTGCCTGATCCGCAGGTTGGTTTATTGTGGTGTCTGCTGAGCTTGCACATGGTCCTGGAATGACTATCCTCCTATTTGGAGGGTATCTGATCAATGGAAGGCTCCATCTTCTGAACCCTCAGGCATCATCCATGAAGAGCAGAAGCTGAACTCTGCAGGTGACAGAGGGTCAGCTGAGCTGTATGCAGAGCCTGGCTCATGTTGCCAAGGGTGGAGGGCAGGTTGGGGTGGTCATGTAACAGCTCAACTGCAAGCAGCAGCCTCCCCCCAAGGCTGCCAGCAACACCTGCAGTATTCATGGCTGTGAGCATCCCCTCTCTGCTTACTTTGGCAGGGGCAAGGAGCAGCTCTGTGCCTCCTTCACAGCTGCTGAAGGCCCACTGACTGCTGTCCTTCAAAGGATGCTCGTGCCAGAGCTGCCACTTGCCTGGGTGTTTGACGGATTTGCTTTTTGTTCTTTCTTTTTCTTTTACCCATGCATAAATCTTGTTGGCTTCAACCTAATTGCATCCTTTTCCGACAGACTGTCTCAGGAGCAATGCAAATGAGCTTTGAAATGTGGAAATCTGGTTTATATTTGTCAGTTAATTGTCTGAGTGGCACAGACATCTAGAGCTGGCACCTGCCTCCTTGTGTTAAGATCCACCTTTGATTTCAGACCTGATGCTGCTTGTAGAAGACAAACTCCTGATGGAGGAGGAGGAGGAGGATGCACTTTTCAGGCAGTATCTTGCTTTAGGTGACCTAAATTCCTTCGACTGTGTCCCTTCTACACTGCAATCACTGATCACAGAGGTTTTGTCCCAATGCAAGGCAGCATGGATCAGCTCCCTTCTAGGCGAGCTGGCCCAGTCTTTACCCAGTGAAGCCCCAGCCTCCTCATCTGTCTGTCTCTGCCCATGTTGCTTGACCATATGCATCTGTGGAGCATGTGTGTGATGACTCACTGCTCCCTGAGATTCGTTCTGAACTGCTTACAGACACAAACAGGGCAGGGAGAAGCAGCACCTTCCCTAGTAGATAGTCTTGCTCTACATGCAGATGCTGGAAATAACAGGACCTTTATTTCTTTTTGACGTCTTTAGTTTAAAAAATTCCCTCACACTTAAACATTAGGTCCTAAGATTCAGCCTTTATTTATTTTGCACTTCATTTCCTCCTCCTGTCCCAATTTCTTAATTCAAATCCATGTCAGCTTTACCCAAACTCCCAGCAGCACACAGATGAAGTTAGTCAAGTACAGAGCTGGCTCTCATACCAAATGTCTGAACTCAACCCTGTTTTCTTTCCCACACACTTCTGTCTTTTTCACTCTCCCTTTTTTCTTTTTTTTTTTGAACAACAAGATGGCAGTCAGATAACAACAGCACATTTTCTGAGAAACTCTGATGAAGACCTTCACAATTCATATCAGCCTTTTTGGCTGCGTAATGTTTGGCTTCCCTTCACATAGACCTTCCTACTCTTGCTGCCTTTGTGCCAGGTACTCCTACGGCAGCAGATCAAGTTCACTATCTGGGTACCCTGCAAAATGCAGTACTACAAGCAGTACGTGCTTGCAACTCCACAACAGTCCTAGTCTTAGCTCTGACATTTGCTAGCTCATCCCAATGCAGAACACAGCAGAGGCATGTTGGAAACGTTTGCTGTCTTCCTCTGACACAAATGTCATGGTATCTCCATGCTGTGTGACAGGTACATTAGAAATGCATAGACCAATTCATTTGTGCTACAGTAAAAATCGGG
>NW_008604807.1:95228-164525 GCF_000691845.1 Merops nubicus
TTCAGGGCTGGAAGCATTTATCAGAGTTGGTCTACACAGCATAAACTCAAAAAGCTGTTCCCTGGCTCTCTGGTTAAATTACCCAAACACTGAAGAAACAGTGAAGATTAATCAATTCAATGCAGCTCTGAGGCTTTGTCCCAGATGGTTCATCATCTTTCCCATGGAGGCAAAAGGCAAGGGATGTTAGGCAGAGCAGAAAGATTCAGAAGACAAATGCATGTATAAGTGTGGGATCAAGAGCTTCAATCTCCATGCAACTTGGCAAAGGGATAAAACTGGCATCTTGCATCCATTACGAGGGAGCTGGTACCATCAGGCACGAACCATAACAGTCTGTGCAAGGAGAAGGCACTGGAAGTGATGTGCTTTCATGAAGAACTTGCTCCTCTTTACAAATCCATTGAGGACTATTAAATGTGAATGCAAGTCTTATCTGGGGAAACTGAGCCACAAAGGCACATGGAGAAGAGGAGAGTGTATTCAGGGGAGGTATCTCCACATCTGCACTCTTCTCATACTCTTTCTAGGCTCCTGGTTGGTCATATAAGTCCTCATTCTTGTTTTACAGGTTGGAAAACATAGCCAGCTACTGTGAAGACTGGAAACCAACCCACAGCTGGGTTTGGAGCTGGGTCAGCCAGCTGAGAGGAACAGCTTGCACTTTCACATGGAAGAAGCAGAGGGCATTACTAACTCCTGTGCTGTGGGCGGGGTTTAAACTCACCACTGGTAGTTATCTGCTCAGTTCTCCCAGGAGCAGCATGCTGCTCTCTGCTCTTGGCAGGCGGCTCTGTTTAAAGCCCGGGTTTGTTTATCCCTATTAGATGAACTTATCCGGGCTGTAACTCCATCAGAGTGAGCTGAATAACACCAGGGATGAGTGTGGGTCTTGTAGATTTTCATACTGTTGCCCTTGGCAGCACTGCAGTATTGCTAACACGGCTGAGATTCAGTGTTGGCAGTTCTGCATACTTTGTTTCTTGTGAAGGATAAATACATGTGGTGGTGGTCTTTATATTCCTTCTACCCACGCTCATATTTTTGCATAATATGTAATTAACAAAATGCCCTGATTAATCAGGAAGGGGAAATTTAAAAATCAGCCTTCAGATTCTGCACTTCTACTGTTTAGAACAAAGCAATACATGCTGCCCCAGGGTATTTCCCACAGAATAACACCCAGATGAATTATTTTGCTTCAGGCTGTTAACCTGAGCCTAGACTAAAACCCTGGAAAAGGTTTATATACTTTAGCCCTTTAATGATGTCAAAAAAGGCAAAGAATATCTTTCTCATATTCCCCCAATCTCCTTTCCATAAGAACAACATTGATCAGCTTCTCTTGATAAGGAAACAATTTTTAGACATTTATTCATATGTATCAAAAGTGTCCACTAATGTTGTGGTCTCCATTTTTGGTGCCTACATGGAGCCTTTCAGTGGCTCATTTCCATTGAAGCTGATCATTTGCGGTGCTCAGTATTGAGCTGTAGCATCTCATTTTGCATCCTGCTTCTGTCTGTGCTAAGTGCCTACTTTGGCATTGGAGATTATGCCCTGGGTATAGACATTGTGGTGCTGGGGACAGTGACGTCTGAGATCCCCTTTGGATCAGTTCCCAGGAAGCTACCCACATAAATTTGTGTTGGTCTGCCTTGTAACATGAAACATCTACTCCCTTTGCAGGTCCTGGTACGTTGCTGTGTTGTGTTGGTTATCCCAGGCACATTAAAAAAAAGAATCCAAGTCTGCCTGTGACTCAAATAATCATCATGTCAGTTTTATTTGTTGCACAGAGGAGAGGCTATAATAAACATAAAACAAAGAAATGAGGAAGTCTTTGTTACAGAGGGCTTTTGCTAGTATCTTGTACTAATAAACACAGTTGTCTCTTTGGAAAGATGCCTTCAATATGTTGATTTATTGGATATTAGCAGTGTTGCAGACACTGGCTTCTCTGCTTTTATAAGACAAGCAGCGGAAAGAAGGCTGCCTCACAGAGAGCTATGTAAAACTAGCTTGGCTTTTTTTGTAAACACTGTTTTATGCCTGTCAGCTGGGAGATTATTCTGAGCAATGAAGAGAGCTCCTTGTCTCAGCCTTTCTGTTTGCTTCTTCCAGGCCAAATGCTGGTCCTGCTTGAACTGGTGGGAAGCTTCTTGCTGACTTCAGTAGCACTTGAGCAAGGTCAAAAGCCTTCAGGGGATTATTTGTGATGGGTCACTGTCAACCTTGTGGTCACAATGGACAAAATTTGTTCATAAATCTGGGTTTGCTGTGGCAGTGCCCAGGCAAGCTCCAGGGAAGGCCCAGAGCCTCTTCCTGTCCTGTTGGATGGGGGAGAGTGCAACCAGGCAAAATCCAGCCAGCTGCAGTTGTTTTCTCCATACGGTAGCACTTGAACCCAAGGGTTTGCTCAGTAGCATGTGGAAAATCTGAATGTTTTCAATTTTACTGATTGGTTTTTAAATCTAATCAGATTTCACTCTTGAAATGAGATAATGAGGCAACTCTGGCAACTGCTCCCTAGCTACAGAGTGTGAGGAAGAGGGCAGGGCTGATTACAAAGTGCTACTGTGCACCACCAAGTGCCTGTCCTCTTCCTTGGGCAGCTCAGAGACCCCTTTCCTCAAAGAAGATAGAGACCATCCTTCAATTACCGCACTGTCCTGAGCTCCCTCTTCCTTACAGCCCTTGGCCAGCTTTCTTAGGGTACTTTCCATGTACTTTTATACCTCTTTACTCTGGAGGATGTGAGAACATCTGCATGTGCCTGATGTTGTGGGGTACAAGCAGCAGCATCCCAAGAAATGCGATTGCTCATTGAAGACAGAGACTGCTCGAGGCAGTGTTCTCAGGCTGTGGTAGATCATATCTCTTGATATTTTTTGCTATCACTTACAATTCTATTATGAATTTGAGAAAAATTGCTGGTTTTCCATAAGAACTAGCTCTAGATGCTGTATCTTCACTTTATTGTGATCATAGTCATAGTTCAAAGTTGCAGGGAAAAGCAAAGATACAGTGTCTCTTGAAACTAAGAAGCCAACTGAAAAAGAAGAAAACTGATAAAGTTGGTTGTGCAAACAAACACATAGACAAGAGTATGTTCAGGAGATCC
Organism: Merops nubicus; assembly: GCF_000691845.1. NCBI lineage: Eukaryota > Metazoa > Chordata > Aves > Coraciiformes > Meropidae > Merops > Merops nubicus. Next base: position 98,353 of record NW_008604807.1, read on the forward strand.
TTGTTCTCCTCACTGAGGATTGTGTTAATTTACACTGGTCTGTGGGCTTGGGCACAGAAAGCACACAGGTGCTTTCTCTGCAGCTGCAGTAGAGCTTAGTGATGTCTCTAATTGGGCTGCTCTGATGATGCCATCACAGCTCCACACTGGGACTGTGTTAGTGAGCATTAACACTGCGGGTGGGAAGCCCAGCTGGATGCAGAGTGCTCTGTCTCTCGTATTGACTCATCAGGTCTCCCTTACAAACCAGAAATAAGCATTATTTCCTGTCCCTGTGACTTTTTCTACTACTCAGATCTGGCGAATGTTATTCTTAGATGGAAGCAGAGATTTTGCTTAGTGGGTTCACCAGGTCTGCTGAAGTCATTAGCCACACTTGGACAAGTAGACCAGGGTTGGGACCCATGGTTATAGCCTACACCTCCCAGCCTTTCTTCAGTGTCCTAAATTTTTATTCAAAAAAACTAAAAACATGGAGAGGGACACAGATCTCCCTACTCAATGACACCTGACTTCAATTTTTCCATCTGAAGCTTGTGTAGTGATTCCTCTGGTGTGACCAACACTATAGACTCAACCTCTTACCCCGCCACACAGGGTCAAGGTTCAGTTTGGCGTGCCCAGACCCACAAGTGAGTCTGCTCCTGAATACCACCAGTCAAAGGAAGACTGAAGTTTCCATTCATTGCCTGCTCCATTGCAGCACCTGTTCTACAGTAAAAGAGCTCTTCATAATCCTTTGCCTAAATTTTATTTTTGCAGCTGGATTTCATTATATTTAATTATTCTCTCCTTGGCAAATATTAATTGATGCAAATTCTCCTTCCACAATCCCTAATACCCAGTGGCAGATAAAAAAAATCACAACCTTTCTAAGTTGTTTTCATATTCAAACGTTTCTATTATATATTATCTTCTATCATGAGAAGTGTGCAAGAAGATTACAAGGCCAGTTTTAAACATTTATAATACCTTTTTTAATTGTATTTTTCAAGTGTGAATGCAGCACTTGTGTCCAGAGAGGGAATGAAAATCCTGAGGATCCCGTGGAACATCCATATTGCAGCAGTGCCAGACTGCAAAGATCAGGTGCTCCTGCTGCAGATACAGTGCAAAGACCCTGGGAAGGACAGCATCAGCCCATAAGACCACACAGTTTAGGTCAGTAGACCTGACGTCCTTGTAGTATCACTGCCCAGGAGAGCTCCTCAACACAGATTTACCATGATATCCACTTCCCCTTGGAAGCTTTGCACTATCCTGCTCAGGCTTCATGGAAAAAAAAAAAAGCAACAGTTGCAATTAAGGCAAAAAGAGTTCCCTTGCCCCTCTCTGAGGAGGACTGAGCAGCAATAGATGCAGCCCAGCCCAGATGGCTTCTGCAGCAATAGGTGGGTATTGGGAAGAGGGGTTCTAAAAACAGTACTCCTTTGCAGGAGCAAGGGAGAGAGCATGACATGCAGGTGCCAGCATTCAGCCCGCTGGCTGTTTTGGAGCTGATCCCACCGAAATCTTGCCTGCTCTACCATTCCCCTGTGGGCTGTAGTGTCAGCTGTGTGCTGACTCCTGGTTTTGTTATACAAAACTGCTCCACCTTGCTTATGCTAATCTCGCAATTAATTTCAGTAATCAGAGTTAACCCTGGTTTTAACTTTATTGCAGCCTGAAGGACTTCAGAGATAGGAAGCACTGGGCAGTGGGTGGAGGTGCTTAAAGGCATGTTTAAATATAGTTTTTCATACCTGGGCAATCCCAGAAAGACATAGAGCAGGTGATAACCTTGGATGCCAAACATTCTGCTTTGCCGATGAAAGCTCCCGGTACAGCCGAGTGCCACACACGCTCATCTCCTCCCCTGACAACTGATCTACAGAGAAATCAGGGAAGGAAGGAGTACAGTCATATCCTCAGCCATTTATTTAAGCAGTGATTATTGCTTATAGTGCCATTATATTAATATGAATTATGTGGCAGGTAATATTTCTGTTTTGTATAGTATCACTATGAAAGGGATGGGAGAAAACAGGAGCACTGTGTGCTGTAATTATATCACATAGGTCAAAGCCATGCATGATGTGACCTATCCCAAACACTGCCCCAGCATAAGAGGCGTGGCCTACAGGAGATATGCCGGGGTGGTGACAGGATGCCTGGGTTCAGTTCCCAAGTCTGTCATTTTATGGCACCTAACTTGTGGCAAATTGCATTACCATCTTTCATGCTATGTCACCAAAGACAGAGCTAAAAATTACAATCCAACATTTTGTGGAGATCCAGAAACAAAAGAAAATATTGTATAAGGACTCAACATTATTACTGAACAAGGAATTCAACACAGAGTATTTAAGTTCACACACATACACATTCAGGTATACAACATCTTTTAATGCCAGTTACAAGCAGGAGCATAAAGTGCTTCTCCCTTGGGCTGATTGTCTGTACATCTGTAATGATAGCTTACTGTAAGGAGTAATCACATTAAATGTTTAGTAAGAGAAAGATTTTTAAAAGGCTACAAGACACAAAAAGTTATTTCAAATAAACCACCCATGTAAATCTGTTTCCCTCCAAATATTATCTTAAACTTTAGTGTTGGGTTTTCTGGCAGAGAAATTAAACTTCAGGCGGACTTTGAACACCCAGATATTGTTTTCTTTTTGTTTGCTGGTCATGACCTTTTCTTATGGCAGCCTCAAGGAGTTTGAGGAGTCAGATTTTCTTCTATTATACTGAAGTAACTCTGTTGATTGCTGCCAAGTGACTGCTGCCTTATATGTTACCTTACCTGCTCACACACAGGTAGCAGGCTGCACAAGTGACCTGTCTACCACTTCCAGTAACAGAGTTGTGGACACAGTGTTCCCAGCCCTGCAATTCACCATCATGCAAACAGCTGGAACAAGTCGAAACCAAGCAGGAGACAGTATTGTTACCATATGTGTTCTTTATCTTGATTTATTCTCATTGAGTAAGTTTTTAAAGGAGTTTTTAAGAACTTAAGTACCATCAAGGATTCTAGCCACTTCCAGGAAAAACAAAGACTACAGGTAGGAAGTTATATTTTATAACAATGTTTCAAATGCAGTTTGTTTTCCCAATCTATTTTTTCCTGTATTTTTTCCCCCACTCTAGAAACCAAGATAGAGTACTGCAGACATAACTGAAAAGGAAAAGAAAGACAAAACAGGCAAAATCACCTGAAAGCTTTTCTACCTTGCAGACTTCTTCCTTTAGGACTGAGAGATAACGAAGGCTTGTGGGAAAAAAAATTATTTAGTGATTTACTGTCTCATGTGTCCCATGTCCAACATTTAACATAACTTGAGTGCAAATATAGAGATACTTGGTGGCAATGAGTTGAACACCTTTAGGATCTCTTACATAGGTCAGATCCATGGAACTGGCCAAGAAAATATCCATCGAAGCAGAAGAGCATCAGATTATATGAAAGACACTTCTATGCAAGAGGAAGGGGGTTGAAATGCTGGGGTTTGAACCCCGAGCCCCCGAATTAAGGTTGACATATGGGTGATTCCCACAGCCCTTCATACAGAGGAGGTGAGTTTGCCTTATAGCTTCCCCCCAGGGTGCGGCCGGGCCCGCAGGGGGGGCCACAAAGGTCCCGCATTGAGTTGACAAAGGTCAGGTGTCTGCTTGGGGATAAAAGCTGGGACCACTTGCAGGGAGTCAGGAGTGTCCGTCTGTGGAGTGCACTCCCCAGAGCTTCCTGGTTCAGGTCAGACCTCCTGACTGTCCCTGGAGCTGGGCTCCAGTCTGCTTAAGACCTTTGCAAACGTGGGCCGATCGGGTGAGAGTCACCATGTGGGCACCTTTCTCTTATGTGTTTAACTGGCTGGTCTGGCTGTTTCCCATGCCAACTGTGGGAAACCTCGGGTGTCTGTTTGTACCACCTGTTGTGGGCTGAGTCATGTCGTTTGTGGGATCGTTGGGGGTGGCATCGATCATGTATGAGCTTGTTGACCTGTTTGTACCCCCGGCTGTCATTCATATAGTAACATTGGTGTCTACATTACAGTCTGCATACTGGTTCATCTCCTTGATGGTGCTATCATTTTTGTTGGGCCTGGTCATTGGCAAAACAGGGGTACACAACTTCAGAACCCATAGTCAGACTTGAAAAATGAGAGAGATCTGTATGCCCTTCTGGTGAACAAATGACATGACTCTACTGACTTTGAAGACACATGCCAATTTTCAACTCACAGGGTTTCACTTTAAGGTTCCATTCACCAGTTTCAAAGGCACTGTGCCTGAGCCAGCCTAGCGTGAGAGCAGTTCTAGAAGAAAACCTTCCTGTTGTGCTAACTTGGACACAAGTTTCCTCTGGCACATTGGTTGTGGCTTTCTGTGTCATCACATGCTTGTTCATGATGTCTCCTTTAATTTCCAGTACCAATGCATATCAACTGGGGCAGTTCCAGTGCTTGACATGGGGACTGTGAAACATACAAATTGTTGGAGTGACTAGGGAAGAGTCCAGACACTTCAGATCAAACTCTGTTTCTTCTGAGACAGTCCTGAATTTTGGAGCTGGTGGGTCCAGGAGCCAGGACCCATCTGGTTACCAAAGGACTGTTCTACCTGGTAACAAGTATGCTATGGTTTAAAAAGAAGTGGCTGGAGGCTGTCCCATCATTCTGGTTTAGGACTAGAATGATGGATTTGGGATGTTAACATTGCTGAATGAATGCATGCACAGGGCTTTTGGCGATGAAAGCCCATGGGGTTTCTCCTAAACTTCCTCTGACCTGTTTGACCTTAAACAAAGCCCATCAGCACTCAGTCCATGGGGCCAGTACTGACACTTTGCCCACCAGAATCCAGTGCATTATAGAAAGTCCTTTTCCTTCTTCAAACAGGTTGCTTCAGCCCTGCTTCCAGGTCCTGTAGCACTTTTCAGGGAAATATTTTTGGCCCAACGAGTAAGGCAGGGGTTTGGATGGGAGTACTCACACTGTGTGGCTATAGGCACTGCCACTTGCTAAGACTCCTCCAGTCCCCTCTGCATGGGTTACACCCCAGGGCGTCCCCATGCTAGATCCCCCAAGTAAAGCAATCAGTGCTGCCAGCTGTTGTCTTTCTGCATCTCATGCAGTAAGGTGGTTTATCATCCCAGTTTTAGGCTTTTTTGAACGGTACGTAGGCCAAAGAAGGCCACTACCTATTTTCATTTTCTTCCTGCAAAGCTGATTTCAGTAGCAGCTACCTCTGGCTTCAACATAAATATAATTTTGTTTACTATAAATGGGAGTGCTGTCAGTTTTAGAAACAGTCAGAAATGCTTCCTTCCAACCTTTGCCAACCTTTGCCTCCTATTCTAAAGCTATTTTTCCATTCCAGTCACTGTTTTATCTTCCCTTTAATATCTTTGCACAAAAGTCATTAATCTCCTGTATGGAAAACTGTCAAATGCTTCTGGAAAATCAAAATATTCTGCTACCCACTAAACTGCCCTTATCTGTCGCAGCAGTGGTATCTTCAAAGAGTTCCTGAGGAGTAGTTAAGCATGACACGATCCTCCTGTGCCGCAGCCTATGCCGGCTTCCTCTAATCAAGCCAGGGTTGGGTAGCCCTTCTCTTACCACATCCCTTGAAATGGCTCCCAAGCCTTTTCCCCAGAACAGATGTTCAGCTCACTGGCTATATTGCTCCCCAAACTGTCTCATTAGTCTATTTTATTTTATTTTCTTAAACAATAGTCTTCTTTGCCAATTCCAGTTCTCACATAGCATTTCCCCCTCCTTGGACATTTTACAAACATGACTGCTTCCCTGATTTCTATGCACACTCCCTCGAGTACCATGGGGTGGGCAATATGGGATCACAGTAGATTTCTGCCACTTGGTAAGTCCTGGATGCAGTTCTGGACAGCTTTCTCTTTTACACCTGGAAGCCTGATTTCAGGCCTGAAATCAGATTCTTTTCTCAAACAGAATTTAAATCCTGCATTTTCCCGACATCATTTACCAATTCTCTTAATCATTTTGTGCTAATGATTGTTTCCTTGTTTAAAAAAGACTATGTCTTTAGAAACTAAAGCCGACTTAAACCAGCTTCCTTGAACATTGTTTCAACACTCCCACCTCCAACAATGGTGTTGTCTTGGGGACAGGGAGTAGTAATTGTTGTCCCATCACTGGGACATGCAGGGAGGTGGAGACCATAAGTAATTGTATATCAGCCAGAGAAATTTTTTTTAGATAGCTGCCTTGCTATCTAAAAAGATAAAATATAGCTCTCTTGCTAGTGTGGCAAGAGGCCACACTAGTTCTGGGATGCCCCAGTGTTTAACTACTGCTTCCTCATAAAGTCCATCTGGGAGTATCAAGAAGGGAAAGGCATCAGTGGAGAACACTAACTCTGTGCTCATTAAAAATGTTGGTTTTTTTCTAGATTATTAGCTCCAGGCTCCAAATACTGCTTGGTACTGACTAGATTCAGGTGTGATCTTCCCCTCCCACACAGACATATTGCTAACATCTGTTAATATTTTTCTGGTTCAGTTTCTCAGCCCAGGAAGTGCTAACCTTGACACACACATTTAATTTCAAGTGCAGCAAAATTGTTGATGGTAAAGCACTTACTGAGCCTGCTTGGATGAATATATAAGTAAATAGCTTTCTGTTAGACTCATGTATATGCATTATGTTAATGACAACTTTTACATTAATTCCTGTATGGAAACAGTGCACAGTCTATATTAATATCCCATCTCCATTTGAGTCTGAAAATTCACATATTAATTTATTAACAGCAGCCAGGAGGAATGAACAGGAACATCAGGCCAATTTTGGAAGGGCTGGCCAGCACACGAAGTGCTTAATGGATCTCTGTCTGCAATGGACCCAGCCTTGACCTTACTGAAAGCAATGATAGCATTGTGGTTATTTAAACAGGAACTAATCATAGAATCATAGAATCATTTCTGTTGGAAAAGATCTTTAAGATCATTGAGTTCAACCATTAACCTAACACCACCAAGTCCACCACTAAACCATGTCCCTCAGCACCTCATCTACATGTCATTTAAATACCTCCAGGGATGGTGACTCTACCACTTTCTTGGGCAGCCTGTTACAATGATCAACAACTCTTTCAGTGAAGAAGTTTTTCCTAATATCCAACCTAAATCTTCCCTGGAGCAACTTGAGGCTATTTCCTCTCATCGCTTGCTACTTGGTAGAAGAGATGAACCCCCAGCTCACTATAATCTCCTTTCAGGTAGTTGTAGAGAGTGATTAAGACCTCCCCTGAGCCTCCTTTTCAACCACAACCACAGTTCCTTCAGCTGCTCCTCATAAGGCTTGTGTTGTATACCCTTTACCAGCTTCATTGCCCTTCTCTGGACCCTGCTCCAGCACCTCAGTCTCTTGTAGTGAGTGGCCCAAAACGTAGCAGCAAGAACTCAGCCCTACCTCAGCATTCCTTTCTACCAGGGGATTTGTGAAGTACAATTTTCCTGGTTAAAATGAGTCAGCAGGACTCTGCAGGTATGTTCAGGGAGGCCTGAGCTGGCCTAGACTTGCTGTCTCAGAGGAGCAGAGATAGGGAGCAAAAAGACCATGGAGCTCACAAGTGTAGTGACACTTCCTCATGACCTTTTTTCCTACTCTTGTGCCCTGATGGAGCTCCCAGATCTCTTCAGTAATTCCTGAGGGTTGTCTTACATAGGTAGAGTCTCCTTCTGGCTTGTTAGGATGAATTAGGACCACGTTCTCCACCAAAAAAAAGATTCACTTTTCATGCAAGTGAATCTGATGTGGGCCTTGCATGGGTCTGCAGACCTCTTGCCTTGGTATTGGTGAGGGCACCTTCCTCTACTTGAGCAAGTTAGAGCAAATTAGAGGAGATCTTTCCTCTCCACCAGCACATGCATGCTCAAGAGGGACATTTGTTACAGGAAGAAGAGTATCCTTCTCCTACCTTTGTTTACTTTGTCTTTAGCGACCTTCTGCTAGAGAACTAAAATAATGATGTTGAAACATTTCTGAGTCAAGCTCTCGCTCCCCTGCACTTAAAATCACTTCACAACTCAGATGCTTCTCTCAGCACTGTACAAATGAGGATTGTTTTCTAGAAGAAAGGTTGTGTGTATAAGGATTGTGCTATAAATCATCTTTTTCATTACATGTCTAATAACCATGAGTAAATCTCAGGCAGAAACGTTCTTAGAAATTCTAAAGCAGTCTGTAGACTATTACTGAGCTATTCAGGGCTTGGGGTTTTTAATGAGATGCGCTTTTTGTTTCATCTCTTCATTCCCAGCCAAAAATCATATCAGGCAGAAGATTTAAAGTATTTTCTTCTGTGGTTGGTGAGTTGTTAGTGAACACATGAGCCAACTCTTTCTCAAATACACAAATCAATCTAAGTGGTCTAGACATTTCTCCAGCTTTTTCGATTATTTCATTTACTTCTTGCTCACAAAATTTGCATTTATTGTTGGGTAGGTTTCATTTGGCATAGCTCTCTTAACAGATGGTTTTCAGTAAGCTGTGAGCATGGGACTTGCCGAATCACAACAGGGTTAAACACTGGGCTATCATTTAGGTGGACAGGGAATAAGGTTGCTCTGCTACATGGTTCCTCTTTGGCCTGGTTAGATCATGTTAAACTAGCCTGTCTACACTTGCAATGTCATGTCTGAGGAGTTAACATGCAGTAGCATTCTTGAAGGACCTCATAGTGACTATCCTGGTGGCAGATGAAGAGTCTGTGTCTGGCGTGAGCTAAGGAGACAGCTGGAAAGCTCTCTGTCTGCCAAAAAAGGGACATGTGAAGTACATTAGCAACACTTCTATGTCCCTCTGCTTCTTCAGTAACCTTGGCCAACAAATAGGATAGTAACAAGTCCTTTTTCTCCCATTTTTTTTGCGTGTCTTGTTCGTATGCACCGCAAATTCTTCTGGGGCAGAGACTGGCTTTGAACTCTGAAGGCATGTTGATCCCTAGGGCCAGAGGAGCAGTGGGCAACTCCAAGAAACTACTGCTTTGTTTTGATACTGCTTTCAATGTTTTTAAGGAAACACTACACCTTATGTACTGCTATGATCTCCTCAGCAATAGGACAGATGCACTCATCACACACACAGCAGTGCATGGGATTTCCAGGCCTGCCTGCACACATCTCAGGTGCAGGACACGCTGGTGCAAGTCATTAGAGATATGACAAGAAGGCACTGGCTGCAGAAAGGTGATCAGCAAACTCCTCTAGTTTACCAAGCCAATCCCTTCATGCACATCTCCAGCATTTGAAAGGCCCAGCTAAAAGATTTCTTTCATCAATTAGTTTTCTGATGCTATTTCTCTTAATTAATCTTCTCTGATGAGTCAACACGAGCATGCCGAAAGCCTCTCCCTTTCTGCAGTGGCTCAGAGCTAAGTAGTTGCACACCAGTTCACAAGCCTTGGCTGAGTTATCCACTCAGAAGCTGCCCAGTGACCTGCAGACTTTTTAGGGTACACACAAGAGTCTATACATGCAATTCCCCCAGCACTGAGGCAGGGGAGGTGGGTGCTGCTTGTGCTGGGGTTGTGCAGAGATGGGAAGGGCTGTGACTGGGTCCCAGCAGGGTTGGTTTAGCTCAGGCAGACTGGTTTCACGCCATCTCTGAATTCTTTGGTTTAGGCAGAGCAAAGGAGGAAATGGATTGCTTTGCCAAAGTAATCAAAGAGACAGGGGGAAACAAGGAAAGGAAACCCAAAACGCTGATTAATAAGCCTCTTCCCAGTCTCTGCAGTAAGGCGATATCCAGTGACAGGGAACACACACACATCTCACCACTTCCTCAATCTTGGAAGATGACAGGAAGGATGAGGCCATTTTGCTTTGAGGATGAGCTAAGTTAAGCTCTTAAAATGAAACAAAGACAATTTGTAGACCCCTGATAAAAGCCCTGCATGTGGCATAGAAACTTTCCACTGCAGTCCAATGGCTTTGTTATAATCTTATCGCCTGCTGCTGACTTATCCAAACAGCTGCCTCCTACCTACTTATCTCTGTAGAGGGGTGGGAGAAATCACAGTTTATAACAAAGAGCTGTGGACCACACACGCACGCGCTCAGAAAGTCCTGTGTGCTCAGGTCTCCGAATTTTCAGAAGCCGAAAATGTCTAATTATGAAATGCAGGCTTTACCTTCAGTCTGTTCCTGCTGCTGCTGCTGTCATTTATAGCACAAATGGGTGTTTACTCTCCACTAAGATTTTACCCAGTCAAATGAGTAACTCTTCACGTAGCTTCTCATGGCACAATTCTTGCTATTCCAGCTCATGGGAGCAATTTGTTCCATATTAAACTCTTCCCACTGAAGCACCTTCAAAATGGAGCTCCTTATTTTTGTTATGAGGTAGAGCTCACCTGAGTATTGAAAACACAGCTCTGCTCCTTCATGCATAGGAGTAACTTAAATAATTGCCTCCTCTTGGGAGACCTCAAGCCTGGAAAACAATCAGTTACAGTGGCAGCTCCTAAGCACGCTGCTGTGCTGAAATATGAATGCTTTGAGATGAAAAAGTCATCCCATGAGATATCTGCTTTGGCCCTGCTTGGGGAAAATGTTGATCTCTTACATGGAGAGCTTGTTCAAGATCACAGTGTGCCCTGGTTGTATGATTGGCAGGAAGATTATTTTACGTCACTGATTTGCAGGTTGCCAAAGAAGGCTGTGGACTCTCCATATGTGGAGATATTTGTAACCTATTTGGACATGGTTCTGGGCAACCTGCTCTAGGTGGCCCTGCTTGAGCCGAGGCACTGGACAAGATAACTTCCAGAGGTCGCTTCCAACGTCTATTCTTTCTGTGACACCACTGGCATTGTGGGAGCCCTTAAATAATTTCCTTGGTGACAGAATGGCTTGATTGCTACTCCAGCAAATTCTCAGTGCTTCGATGGCTTATAGATTTTTTGATGCAGCACAAAGTCACTGTGCCACTGTGGCTGTAGATCATAAGGGAGTGTACACGTTTATGGCAAGCTGGGGGCCACAGTAAGCCAGATCAAGGGCCAGCAGCAGTGACACCATCCCAGTGGGGCTCTCTGTTAAATGCCACTCCTGAGCCTGCTCCAACTTCATGGCACTATTAGCTACTTGCAACTTGCCTGGCTTGATAAGAAAACTTTTCCTAATATCTAGCTGAAATAGCCTCTTGACAAAGAATTCATGGTCTCTGTCCTCTTTGTGGGGCAACATTGTCTTTCTGCCACATATTGCCTGTCAAGCCCAGTCCTGTTCCTTTGCCTTCTTGGCCTTTTTTCCCAGCCTTACTCCTGGGGGCCCCCTGGCAAAAAGGACTCGAATCCACTCCCCTGACACAGAGTAAATAGCTCCCATATTTAAAGCCACATATTTTAAAGCCACAAACCAGTTTCCAAACTCAGCTGTAAGTCTATAAACCCAGGGTGATTTCTCTTGGACCCTTAGGGCTTACGTGCATGGGGTGGAGGTCAGAAGGGAAGACCCACAGGACTCACTCATCAAAGGTGAGATTCTGAAGAATGCAGATATTGTCCAGCAAGGTCCAATGCATCCCAAGATGCTGCTCATGGTCCTAGGGGTCCAGTCTCCCAGCAGCCTACATGAGATGTATCCATCTCTGTGGAAGCAGGGGTTGGCCCAGAGTGTTGGTTTTGTTGGGACAGCTGTACATAGTTAAGAGATTTTCAGCTCATTATTCCCTTAAACTTCCAAATTGAATTTTGCCCAGGCCAAATAAAATTCACTGCTCAGAATCTGACCATCGTGTTATTTGTTCCTGAGCAAGGCACTTCACCGTCCTCCCTTTTTTAGCCTTTTTTCCTTTCCTCTAAATCATCACAATCTTATTGTCTATAAGGAGAACACTGGAGCTTTTTGGTATTTCCCACACAGATTGGTTGTTTGCATCAGCACAATTTGCTTTATGAGTGACACACACCTCTACAAGGTGTTGATTAAATGTCAGTGTTTCTTGTGTATCTCTGCTCTTTAAAATCACTGAAACGCCACGCTTTTCTTTTGGTTTTGTTAATTTGGGACCAGCTCCAGGTTCAATTTAATCCAAAGGCAAAAAACATCCTAAACTCAATGAGAACATTGGATTGGATAGCTGTATCAGTTTCTTAATATGCAATATGTATATGTTTATAAATGTAATACATTTTATATAAATGTTATATAAATGATTTTAGTTATAAAATGGTAAGTATAACAGATAAAGTAAAGCTTCTAGTAATTTGTGCTGGGAATGAGTGAAAAACAAAGCTCACAGGAGTCAAAGACTCATTGGGTCATCTGGTCACAGAGATGTCAAACCCTGAGCTTTTTCTGGAAGAACCATGGCTTTTTTATCGTTTCCTAAGAATCTGGCTGTACTGCCCTGTGAGTGCTCAGGGATCTCAGCTTTCTCACTCCTGTGCATTGGAAAGAAAAATTTTTTAAATATGAAACCTGGAGGTTCAAATAGAAGAGGGTGAATAAAATGGACCTGAAATGTTGTTATCTTAAAATCTGATTATTTGCCCCAAGACACCTGCAGTAAGGAGTACTGCAAAGGCTTATTCAAAATCCGAAGAAGTAGAAGTCTGCCACTTTGGGAGGTGAAGAAGGAGAGCCTGACCTACTTCAGCTAGAAAAGCAATGGTGAACATTACAAAAAAAAGTCCTTTCTGGCTTCTTTTCTGCATTGAGCTTCAAGAGGGTAATACAAAGGATTTTTGAGCTGATGGAAAATGAAGATGCTCTTCAAAATCTTTTGCAGACATTTCATTAAGATGCTTTTAAGAAACTTCCATGCCTATAAAAGGAGTTAAAAAAAAAGAATGCAGGAATTTTCAAACAGATCAGCAGAATTTAATAGGTTTAGAACTAAGAGGTTTGAAACCACACTGAAAATCTGCAACATCTGATAGGAAAGAAGGATTTTCCCAGAAAGTGTTTTAGCCATGCTGAACAATTCTGTGAAATGGAAGTAACTCCTGACAGTGACATGCAAGAGGCAGTTTTCAAATAATAATTTTTCACTAACTGCAGTAGGACTATTTTATAAAATTGGCCTTGCTCTATTGAAACACTCTCACACCAACACCTTTTTGCTTAACCAAACCCAGTGTTCTCCTGGTCACCACCTTTTTATGGAAGCTTGACAAAAGCTTTGCAATGAAATGCAAATCCTTCTGAAGCCTGCCTGGTTTCGGATTTCGTTATGAGCTCAAAACTCAACCCAGGTTCGTCCAAAAGTTCAGTAAGGGTTCGTGAACTCTCCTAGCCCAACTGGATTGATTTATGGGATTGTGTCACAGCTACACAAATTATGTGGCTTCAACATACGGCAAAACCCGGCGAGCCTGAACACCGAGCCAAGCAAATCAGAAACGTGGCCTCTCCCCTTCCACCCTCTCCTCTTCCCATAAAGGGTGGATGCAGAAGGTACATCCCCAGTGACTTTCTGAGCTGTCATCTAATGAAAGAACCAACCTTTAGAACGTTTTAAGGCATCTAGTTGTGCTGACCTATCAGGAAAATGATCCAATCTCACAGAGATTCATCCAAAAGTAAAAAAAAAAAAAAAGAACAAAGCAAGAAAACAGATGCTCAAAGTTAAATATCTTAATTTTTATTTTGTTGACCAAATAGCTGAGCTGATCTCCACCCACGGCTGAGCATACTACAACTCCTGGTTTTAATCAGAGCTGTTGTTTAGATGACCAAGTACAAAGAGGAAGAAACCTCATACTGATGCTCCATGGAAAATCCTGTCCTTGCGGTGGTGGGATTTGTGACCACTGCAGTTGCTTGTCAGGATTGCTGCCAAATGCTGGAGCAGAGGTGGGTGCTGGGCAAAGGGTGGTGGGAAGGTTTTGCAGAGGCGTTGAGCTGGAGGAGACAGTTTTCCATGTTGGGAATCGAGAGCAGGAAGCTCGGTAGAGGCTGGTGCTGCAGCAACAGACATCGTGAGGATAATGGATAAGCCAGAGCACCCAGTGAAATCTGCAGTAAAATGGCTGCCAGCTTCAGGGTCCCTCAGCCGCAGTCTGGACACAAATAAATGAGAAGCAGCAGAGCATTCAGGCTCCTCCAGAGTGGTGCAAACTCGCCTGTAAAAGTTTGCCAGTATCTCTGCAGCACCTTGGGGCTCCCAGGAAGAAGCACAGTGGATTTCAGCGGCATCTGTGGAGACGCTGCTGCCTGGTCATGCCTGAGGACAGACCAGCTCCTTCTTGCTACCTGCTTCTGGCCAGAGGAGGAGGAGGCAGAAGCGAAGAGGGCTTAGCAAGCAAGCAGAAGGTTTCAGCTCCCTGGGCTCCTGGGCCAAAACTTTTCCCTCCACTTAGGGCTTTGAATCCCCTCTCCCACATTAGATTAATGAGTAGAAAGGAATTTTTTAAGTATGTCCCTAGCTCACTTCTGGTTTATCCTCTAGGTTTCCTCTCCTCTGAAGGTACCACAATGCGGCATCTGCCGCGCTGCCAAACATGGAGGGGAGTGGGCTCCAGCGTGCACGAACAGAGCGTGGTGTCTCGGGCAGCTGGCGGAGCAGCCGGCTCAGGTTTCCTTTCATTTTAATGGCTCACATACCTCTCTCCACGTCTGTGTCTGATTTTCAGGGCACGACCTTGATTTTACATCAAACATTCCCTCTGTCTCTCCTCATCCCACTTCTGTCTGGCTCTATTACTAATGCTAGAGCTGATCTTTCTATTAAAATGTTTAGGTTTTATTATTTTTCTAACCTAACACCCATCTAAAATGCAAAGCCTTATTCATCCTTTCCTCAAGGGTTCCTACACTTTGATTCCTCCTCCTCCTCCCTACCATTGACAAACAGCTGTGAAGTGCTGTGCATCTGCAGGGGCAAAGCTGCAGGCAGCCACTGTCCTCTGTATATTTACCAGTACCATAGGTAGCTGCTGTGATCCTCCTCTTGTTCATAAATCAGCTCATAAACACCCAGCAGCTGAAGTACTTCCTATGTCATTGGCATCTGTTGCAAAATTAATACTGCTGTTAAAGAGGTCCCACTGACAGCACAGATACATCCCTATTGTTGGCACCTGAGTGCTGCACACGAGCAGGAACATGGAACTGCCCACCCAGCATTTCTCAATTGAACATTTGGTGCTTGATGAGGATAAGGATCAGATAACTGGGACATAGATGGTAAATATGGGTCACAGTGTTTCTAAAACAGTTTTCAGCCTGACCCACATTCTAGAAGGCTAGGTCCTTTCATACTACACCTGTCACCCTGGTATCCTTCAGAAGTCAGTACAGTTGTGTTGCTTTTCCCCTTTTCCAGCTTCAAAATGGGAGGTATCACCCATATAGCAATATTGGAAAGCAGTGATGCATGAGAGCTCCATCTCACCTCCAAACCTCAGGCCACCTTCCAGTTCACTCGCTTTCATCTGAGGCTTTACCAACTAAGCCTATCTCTGCTTCTGTGTGGGTGTTACCACTGCAACAGCATCCCTTTCTCCTGTGCAGTGCCTTGGGCTGCCCTTTGCCTCTGCACAGCGGGGCTGTATATGTGTGAGTTGTGAAATGGCCCAAGACTTCCTTGGCTGAAAGCCCTGATGCTGCCACTTTATGGGACATTTTCCTCTAGTTAATTTATCCACCGAGTATCTCCAGTGTGGAAGCTGTAAGTAATGAACAGAAGCCACATTTCAAGCCCCTGGATGTGACCAGCCCTCACAGAATAACTTTGGGCTGCCCTTGCATTGTAATGATAGCTGACCCAAAGATCCAAGATTAAAAGAAAATGTTGTACCTAGGATGAAGTATCAGGGCTGTTCCCCCAGCAGCACTGGGAGCCAAGGCAAGGTCCTGGACCTGTATCCTGTAGGGACTCTAAATAGGAACAAGCCTGGCTTTGAGTTCTCCTGAAAGAGGTGGGATTTGCTATGAAAAGTGAAACCTTCCCAGACGATACAGAGCATGGCTAAGGAGAAGTCAAGCTAAAATTCTTGTGAGAAGACATGTTCACAAAACAGCAACAGAGACAGAAACTTCAAAAAGCCAAGAATATACATATAAACCTCCATTCCCACTTCATAACTACATGCAAAGCCACATAGTTGGATGCATAGGTGGGCATGACAGCAGGCACCGTGTGTGCTCACACAATAGCAAGACAAGCCCCTGCATGCAGCCGCAGCCACAGTACAACCCATGCTGCCCCTTATTCCTTTGCTCCCGATGCAAGCCCTGCTCAAAGAAGTCCCCGCCACCAAAGCCCCACTGTGAACTCCCCTCTCTTTAACACACACGATGACCTCAATTAAGTTCAACCTGGTGCAGGCAAGATGTTCTGGGAAGATTCCCCACCCTGGCCCTCAGGGCCCTCGCCTGCTGTCACAAGCCCTTACTAATTGGATACATCTGACCTACCGGTGTCTTTGAAAGTCCTCCAAGGATCTGTTTCAAGAAACATTTGGTTTCACACTGAATTTACAGAGTGAAAGTTTTACCAGCTGGAGCGGTCTGCACCAAAGCTGGTCTTTCCACAAGCAACAATTCATGTATTGGATCCAGATCCCTCCCGGTTTCAGCTTTCCTCTCTGCTTACTCTTCCCATTACCTTACTGGGAGAAGAGAGTGGAAATTGTGAAGGTCTAAACCCCATTCTCTGGGGAGAGAGTATATTAAAAGATCAACAACCAGCAGTTCTGTTTTCTTGCCCCAGAGTTCTTGGTGTGCCTCTGGCAGCTTTTCAATAAATTTCAAGCCAAAAGCAAATTGCAGTTAAATGAGATGCTCCAAGTGTGAATGGCAAGGTGGCACAGGGAGAACAAAACAAACACAGATCCTGTCCATTTCAGACTCTTCTAAAGCCCCTGAGGTCAGTAGGCTTTGCTCAGAGAAGATGTCCTCCTCCATTGACCCTGAACACTTCCTAGAGGAGCCAAAGCAGCCTCATGTCCCCGTTATTGGGTAGGAGCACTGAGGCATGAGCAGGCGAGTGACTTGCACAAGAGAACTTAGTAACAGCCAGCGACAAAGCCTGTGTGTCCTGAATTCGAGGGTAATCTGTCACCTCTGCCATCAAGCTCCACACTCTGTCTGTAGGCAGTGGTGTTGTGTGCGAATGGACATTTTTCCATTTCAATTAACCTGGGTTTAGTAAGAGCAAAAAGAGTAGTGTCTCTTGTGCCTTAGACCTCATCATGGTGAGATGAATGACTCAGGCAAGAAAACTCTGGCTGTCATTTGTGTGACAGAGCAACATCCTGAATAATTTGTGATTTGAAAATTACATGTCTGAATTATGTATTTAAAAGACAACTCTGATTACACATCAGGAAACTTTCATGTAATTGTCATGCCAACAAATAAATTCAATGAGTCCCTGTATAGGCCATAAAGATGCACATTAAGAAATGAAAAAGGACTCCTTACAACAATATTAGATCATTTCTAGATGGAGCTAATGATAATGCAGAAGAGTTTGATTAATATTTTTGTTCTAACTTGAAAAAGATAATATGTTGAGATGACATAAGGATGATAAAGTGCTCTCCAGCGCACCACTGAGAAGAATGACAGACAACAGCTGTGAGGGATCAACAATTTTAAATTGCAAAGCTCAGATAACTTATACCCTGGAGTCCTTAAAGATCTGTCTGGGTGATGTTTGGCCTTTTGGCATTCATTTTTAATAACCATGGCAGTGCCAGTGAAGTTCCAGTGGACTGGAAAAGGTCTAAGTGTGTGCCAAGTGTTTAAAAAAAGACAAGATAGAAATATCTGACATCAGTCCCAGACCAAACAAGGGAGAAGATGACATGGTATTCAAGTATGACAAAAACAGAAGAGAGGATCAGTGCCAGTTAACAGCGTTTCATGGAAAACAGGTCTCATTTAATTTTCTGGTGAGTTTATAAATGCAATTGATATCAGTAGCTGGCTAGAGGCAGTACCTGGGTGAGGCATCACTAGGCACTATACATTTTTTAGTACATTTTTTATACATTATTATACATGGGCATTTTTTTTAGGGGAGAATGAGCATTTTGCACCAGCTCCAAATAGCACGTGAAATGGTTGAGAGGTAAGGTAGCTGACAGCCACTAATGGAGGTGACATACGTGGGAGCACTTCTGGTAGAAGTCCATGGGGATCTCTTCCAGACCTGACACTTTACAGCATCTTCCTCCAGTGATCTGGAAGAAGCAACAATTGATGTCAACAGAATTTGCAGGTTACTAAGGGACTGGCGGGATGCCGATGGGGATTGATGATCTCAGGCAGTGAAGACAATTAGGAAGCTGAAGTCATTCACACAAAATGCTCTTCAATACAATTTTTAAAACATGCAAGTAGCAAGGAAGTCAGCTGTACCTACTGTGTATGGACCTGGAGCCTGAATTTTCCCTTCCTCATGGAAAAGCAGCACAGCATGAACCTGTGAGATGATAATATCAGAAAAGGACTAAAAAATGGGCCCTTGGCGAGAGTGCTGAAGGGGCAGACATGGTTGTGTCAGGACAACCAGAAAGCTGATGAACCCCTGCAGCAAACTGCTAGGAGAAAATGGCACTCTCCATCCTGAAAAGTGCCTCCCTAAGATCTTGATCAGTGCCAAGGTGAGAAGGAAGGGGCTGTTGTGTCCCACGAATCAACAGCATTTCTCAAGGAGAAGTTGCAGGGGGTAAATTTACTCAACCTCACTGCACCACTGCAAGGTGTACAGCACAGCCACAGCCCTCAGGACCACCTCTCTTCTCTGCGATCTCTCTCTCAAAAAAAAACATGGGCAAGGGCTTTGCCTTCATTATCCACTCCTGAGATGCAAAATCAATTATTATGATCTTTCTTCATTTTTAGAAGCCAGGACAGCTCATGTATCTGGAAGGGAAATGAATCAGGGGAGCCAGAAGAGGATGTTACTATTATTATCAGCAATTTGGGTTCAGGCTCAAATATTCTTATTTTCTGCCATAACCATCCAATGATACGACTGTGAGCTCCTCCTGGGCACATGACCTCTTTCCAAGTTTTTTCCAGCGTGTAAGGAAGGGATGGAGGTGGCACATATGAGGACAGACCACATGGCAGTGGGGAAAAAAATGTTGTGACAATTAAAACCCATCCAAATTTTTTTCGGTTGTACTCATCTGGATTCTCCTTGTATTTATTCCCCCATAAAGCCAGTCAAAACAGGAAATGAGCTTTATCTCATTAATACCTCATGAAAGTCCTCACAATGCACATCTCAGAGGTGGGGAAGCAGGGAGCATGGCAGCCCCTCCCCCGCCAAAAGCAGCAGTGGGGTCCCACACCACTCCCTGGGATGGCACAGGCGGTGCCATCAGTACATACAGACTGCCTCACCCTGCACACACCAACAAGGAGCATACTCTATAACGTGCCTCGGACTGCCAACAGCAGCCTGGTTGCTCCCTGAGGTATGATGGGCTATTCCCCTGCAGCTGGAAAGACTGCATTGCTCATCCGCTGGGGCTATTTTTGGTTACTGTGTTGTGTTCAGTTAAGCCCCTTCATTGTGGCAACCCCCATGCAAAGAGATGCTGCTGGTGGCCATGGGCTACATCGCCCACAGACTGGGGTTAACATTTGTTTTCATTTAAAAGCAAGCCAAAAAAAGCCACTGGCTTGAGAAGCTGGAGTGGTGAGGACATCGGAGGTCGACCTGCCAGATGGCAGCTCTGCACGGCAGCAAGGATGCTCACTGGCCAGGGCCAGGAGCCAGGTTTTCACCAGGGTTTGCACTCCATGTGCTCGCAGCCAGGCTGTGCATCACCCCGGTCTAATGGCATGCACAGAAATCATGCAGCACTGGCAAGGCTCGAAGCCTTGGCATCTGGAGGAGCTTGGACACAGGCATTGTTGCCTGCTCCAAGTCCTGCTTGCAGAAGATGAAGTATCCTGGAGGAAACTAGGCAGGATTCATGGGATCAGGCAGTAGGTGATTAATAGGCCATTACCAAAAAGTTGTGATGCCACAGACTGCAAGTTGGAAGGGAGGGAAGAAGGTTGCATGGTGCAGGTCATATATTCTGATTTGGGGAAATAAACATTCATGCAATGTTACTTTTGAATATTCCCCTCTGCAGTGCTGGTAACACAGATGTACCACCACATGCCAGGACAAGAGGAATAAGAGCCATAATCAAAAGGCTCCTGGTCCATAGGGGAGAAAAGGCTGAGATAAAACTGGCTGCTCAGTTTGGCTAAGCCAAAAGGCCTGTAAATCACCAGTCTGTTCCTCCTCACAGAAGAGCTGTCCCTTCAGTGACAGCACAGGCTAACGTCTGTTTCCTTCTCCCAGAAAAGGAAATTCTGCCTGATTTTGCTACATCAGAGAGAAGCTTATGAATCTCCCTGCAGTTAGAATATGTCCGTACAAATAACCTAGTGAGCTCTTTTGATACTTAGCTTAGATAATAGAAAGCTCTTTTTTAAATTTTGGAAGAAAACTGCCTTTCATTCAATTTAGGAATGTATTGTGTTAGTGCTCCTGGGGGCCACGGGAGGATTTTGTCTGGTGCGCTACAGAAACGCTGTCATGTTTATTGATGTTTCCAAATTGGCCCAAGCCCCACGCACATCTTTACACAGGCAAACAATAAACAATCATATATTTAGCAAATTTGACATCCACCACAAAGGACGGGTTCTTGTGTTGCAGGATTAGTTACACACGCTGCCACTCGCTGCGTTCACAGCTCAGCAATATCAAACCCCAACAAAAGCCCTGGAGACTCCCCGGGCCTCACTCTGTTACCCTGCCTGAAGATGAACGTGTGCAGGGGAAGTCGGTGTAAAGCATTGTGTGGACATGAAAGGAAGTGGGGAAATTAACTGCTTGTCATGCCCTAAAATAGGAAGGATCCAAATAATCCATGCATCCCACCTGCCCCTGACATCCTGCAGTGCTCATTGAGATTCAGAGGGGAGCGTAGCGTGGTGCTGCTGGCCAAGGGCACCCCAGCTCAGGAGCGGGTGGCTCCAAGCAAGCACCTGCTTCCCCTGGGATGGGATCCAGCAAGCACCCGCAGCCACAACGACAGAAAAGCCCCTTCATGACACTAGATGATGTCATCTGTGAGAGAAGAAGGAAATATTCAAGCACAGAGCTCTGCATCAGCAACAAACCTATTAAAAAACCCTGCCCAGAGCAAAGCTGAGGATTCCAGCCTGCAGCTCCCACTTTCTTATGGCTCCTGAGCTGCAGCTGGGGATAAAGAGAAGGGGAGAAATTGTTGCCCACAGTTTCCAGGAGGAGCTCCTTGAGGGCATGAAGTGCAAAGGCCAAAACCAAATTCCCCCTTCAGATAAGGGGGCCTTGTCTCTGCTTGCACACTGAAATATAATGGGGTGTTTCTGATCCACTCATTGCACCAGGTGAAACCCAGGCTGAGTGGACCAATACCATTGCCATGATTGTCCATGGACAATGCCACAGTCCTAACACTGACTAACACTAACTTCAGGACAAAAGCCGTCACGGCAGCCCACAAATAACACCTTCATGTTGTCTCCACATTTCTCAGTGAGTGCACAGTGGCATGAGCTATTTTGGGGAACAATGTGTCTCCTGCCACTCTGATGGCACAAAGCTCTGAGGGGCTGTCAGATCCAGGACTGGCTGAAGCCATCATCACTAGTGTTCCTGTGATCATTAAATTACATCTCTATCATGTACATGGTAAAAATCCTCTACCAATAGGAAAATACATGTTTGGGTTGCAAATTTTATTTAGAACCAAGCAGATGAACCAGATCCTTAGAAGCACCTATTTGAAAAGGCTTTCTGGTCCTCTGAATTAAAATTTAAATATGGCATTGTTATCATTTAGCACCTCTGGTAAAGATCAGCAATTTCATTCAGCTTTTTTCTGTGTGCATGCCCCTTCGCATTTCCCAGTGAGATGTGCAGAAACCAGTTTGAGAGTCTTGAAAAACAACATATTCCTCAAGCAACTTGACCAGGAGTTTGTTATAAATTTCCACTAATCTAGCAAGTGTTGACCCCTTACTTGACTGCTTTTGGGAGAATAGCAGAGAATTTGTAGTCTGGGAAGGAGAGAGAGCTAAAACACAGCTGGAATCACACATAGGTAAGATGGGTGGATTTGGCACAAGTCAGATGCCAAACCTGCCCTTCAAATGCTGAAACACTGGAGCCATGAAGCTGTATCACCTTGTCACCTCAGAATAAGCAAATATTCCTAATGAGTTCTTCAGGAGATGCCCTTAGACCAGCTTTGAGGGACATTTGAGAGGGGCACAGGACTTTGGTTACTATTTCAAACTTTCCTGCTGTTTCCCTGTATGATCTCTAACAATCTTCCTTGCTCCTATCAAGAACTGTGTGTCAATGAGAGCATCTGGTGCTCCTCTCTGGGGGATGAGTCTTCATTCAATAGAGGCTGTAACCTGAGGTTTCCCTTTCTGTGGACAAATACACTCACCTATACAGTAAAGGGCAGAAGGGACAAGTCCTGTTAGCAAATTGCTTTGCAATAGTGTTTCAAAAGTGCTTTGAGATAATCTAGCATATGCAAATGAACATGAGCCGATAATCTTTGTTTGTGCTCGTGTACTTCTTTTAAAGGGAAAAAAATTGCATGAAAATCAGATTGTTGCTCTCTCCTTGTTTGTTCATTTGGTGACTTGTTTTCAAGAGAAGCATGATTAGCTGGTCCATCACCGCTCTTTGTTAACAGGGCTTTATACAAATTTTTCCTCCTCGGCCTTTGTCTGAACAATCGTACTGATTATACACAGCTTAGCGCCAATTAAAACAAAAAGATCTGCGTTAGCACGAGCAGCAAGACGGACACAAGACATCGATGCTCTTTTCTGCCCACTTTTCTCCCAGAGCAAAGCCTAGAGGCCCATCCCTGGAGAGCAGGCAGTTGTTTAGGAAGGCCACAGTCAGGGGTGACAAAATGAATCCACAGCTCTGTTCCTGGTGGCTGGCATTCAGCGTGGCAATGCACTTAGCATTCACACCACTGGTTAGAGAGAGAGCAAGGCACTCAAAGATATTTCAAGGAACCTCTTCATATTCATGTGCCTAGGCATGACAGTACATTAATAGTGCATTAACTCACCTGAACTCCTCTAACTTACTATGTGTACTTTGGTTACTCGTTGCTTGATTCTTTCTCCAAACCCATCATTGCAGCTCTTGAGGACAGCCACAGCTGTGAACCAAAAGGTATCATTCTCATACAGATACACTGTTTGGAGAATATCCAGACTCTTGGAAAGCTGCAAACACTGGACAGCCAAGCAGAAAGCCCTTTCAGGGGATGGAGAGACATACTTCTTGACCAAGAGTTTTCAACAGCTCTGAATAAAGTACCCAAGCTAATGTCTTGGCCCTGCTGCCTCATCCTCAGAGTACAGAGAGGTTACACCCCCAAGCTCTTTGCCCAGCCGCCTGCAAGCCACCCATCCGTGATGGAAAATCTTGAACTCTGCCGGATGTACGCTTTGGCAAATCCACTGGTGCAGCTGAGGATGTGGTAGCACCTGCCACATTGTCCAGAAGCTCAGCTTTTAGTTAACTAGAAGTCCAGGGACTTCCTCAGTCTATCTAGTTTTAAAGCAGAGAATGAGTAGTGTAATCCCTGGGCATAAGCAGGATGGGGTTTGTTCAAGATTGCCATTGTGTGTATGAAGGCAAATGAGCAGCATAACGACTTAACCCACTCACGGTATTTTGCTTGCCAATGCTGTACCCAAAATTTCTACTGAGGATCCACAGACACACCATTGCAGGAGAGAGATTTTCCACAGTGAGACAGCACTGGCTCCCATGCCACTGCCTGCTAACGTTGGCAGTGCTCAGGCACCCGTGGCTCCCACAGCACTGGTGTGGTCCCCGTGCAACAGGCTCCTGCAGCAAGTCCACCACCAACTCTACAGCCCAGCTGGGAATATCCATCTGTCTTATGCATTTGACCCCAGCTACAAGGTCAGGCTGGGTTTCAGGGCTTTGTCAACATCATTATGTTATCATATTAGTACATTACCTGTCTTCAGCTTCGTAGTTACTCCTTGCCCCTTCTCCAGCTTCCTCTTCTTTCCCACTTTTACTGCAGTAAATCCAAATCCTGTCTGTTAAAACCCCCTCTCTCACATGACTTACCCTTGCAGTTCATTTTTGCGGGACAAAGGGTGAAAAGGCACCCATATTTTCACACACACACCCCCTCCAGAAAATCCTTTGTAAATGCATTTCAGAGCACATGAGCAGCTTTCTGCCAATGTCAGTGTCATGGCATAAGCCCCATGTGCCCATCCTCAGCCACAGCTACTGGTTATATTACAGTGGCTTCCTCCAGGATCAGGTTTCCTCCATGCAAGCGCACACAGATCTGTCTTTGAGTTCAGGCCAGCCACTTTAAGCAACTTAAAAAATTGTTTCCCATTTACGGATGAGGACCACAGTCACATACAACATTGGTAGCTGTGCCAAGAACCAATCTATCATCTTCAAAAGCTTTATCCTGGTCATACTTTTCCTCTGCAGATGACTTGTTCAGTTTCTTTCCTCCAACCCTAGTCCTCCCTTCCAACTTTGAAGGGCAACAGTCTCACCCAGAGTGTGTTCAGGAGTTATTGTCACTGAACACTAAGAGAATTTTGCTTTCTTTCTTTGCTACTTTCTGTTGTTGTTACAAGAACAAAAAATGAACCCTTTTTTTTTTAAGCTATTTTTAAAAATTCATGCCAGATTTTATATATCAATTTCCAGTGAAGAGCAAATGCTTACAGCAGTCATAAAACAAGATCATTTTTAAAACAGGCTTTGCCACAGAAGCAGCCCCACGGCTGTACCTAAAGCAGTCCGAAGGCCCCTGCTGCCAGAAGCACAGGAATGATCCTTGTCCAGAGATGCTTCAATACCCTGCCTGGCTGAGCAGCCTGTCATACCCCACTGCTGGGTTTTACACCAACTTAAAATCACTGAAGCAGATTCACGCTTGATTTGCCACCTTTTTTTTTCTCCTTAAGAAAGTAAATTAAATTAAAAACTGCTTGTGAGAGGTTCAATTCCAAGGGGGAAGAAGGCGAGGTAATAAAGATTTCTGCAAGAGCTCATATCCATCATACTCTGAAAGTTGTGGTGCATATGGTAGCCATGCCCTTTCCTCTAGCAGAGTTAAGGCAAAGCACTCATTCATCACTCGCTGAGAGCAATTTCATGCTGGGAAATATCCAGAGGAGTGGTGAATCAGCCAGAACACGAGAGTGTCACTCAGCCAGCAAAGGCGGCAAAAAAGGGCAGATGTGAAAAATGAGGGAGGTTATGAATGTCATAGGTTTGTGGTCATTAACATCTTCCAGGAAAGAAGGGTTTTATTCCAGGAATAAAATAACTTCACTCACATTTTCAGACTGGCAATGTTATGTCTGAGCGTGACCTCAGGGATCCCTTCAGAGTCAAGAGAGAGGAGACACCAGTAAAGCACAATTCACCTGCCTACAGGTGTGTTCTGGTTTGAGGTGACCTGTGCACAGAAATGCCTGTTTCCCTCCACTGACTATAGCTCAACGGCTAGATATTTACATTACGTGTATCTAAAGGTCAGTGAATAAATCGCACCACAGATGTGTTTCTGAAGGAGGATGCCAGGTACCAAGTCATGTCAGCTCTGTGCAGGTCTTCCTTGGTGGCATGCTGTGGCCCATGTTAAAAGCAATGGTGCTATACTCTTCCTTTCAAATATGGGATAACAATGTGTATTTTTAAAAATGTGTGGTGACTATACATTTTGAAAATTAATATTTTTTTATTAATTGTTTTGCATCAACCAATAAACCACTGCTTTCTACTGAGTCAGTCCTGCACACAAGAAGAGGTGCCCATGTGTTTGTCTCGGTCGGGTACAAACATGCACTGGCTCAAGCTTCTTGTATGATCAGGAGGCAGAAGCACAACCCCCTGGCTTGTGCCAGCAGTCATTAGCAAATAACACAACCTGCCACTTAATAAGCAGATGACAGACACCTTGCACGTTCCAAAGGAGTACAGGTATGTTAAGTCAAGCAGAGGGAAAGGGATGGAGACAGATTTCAGTGCTGTATCATAGGAAAGAGACATTTATTCAAAATAGCCTGCAAGAGGAAAAGAAATCACATTCAGTGAACAAAGCGTTCCTTGCAAGATATCATACCCAGATCTACATTTAAAATTGGAAAGCAAATCATAAAAATGAGTGAGCTTGTGTTATTGAGTTGCATCCACAGGACAGAAGGTTGCAGCTCAGCTGAAGCTGCCTTCAAACCTCAGTGTCTGCAGTACCATTGTGGTATGATGAATGGCAGCGCACGGAACCAAGTAAAGCCAAGGCAGGCACCAGAACAAGCTCCTGTTGAGGGAATGCAGCTGGGGCAGCAGGCTGAGCAGCACATCCATGCTGAAGGCAAATCGTCATGGTGCTGTCATGTAGGCAAAGCTGCTTGTCCCCAGGGAGTTGATGGCCAACCAAAGACACCCAGGTAGCACCCAGCAGAGCAAGCCAGCCCGGCTGCTGCGCTCAGCACCACAAGTGGGGCAGAGGTGCAAGGTCTCTCGGTAGGTGGGGTAGCACCCCACGGGGCATGGGGGTTCTCCCCACAGCTGGTACCTCTGAGAGGGTGGGTGCCCTACTGGACTCTGAGCTATGGCCAAGACGCAGGGGGAGAGTGGCCAAAAAATAAGCACCATCAGGTTTGTGTCATGACACTAATCTCTGCCCGTCTGTCCCCAAGCATGGGTGTAGCAGGGAAGGTGACTTGTCTCTCTTGGGTGTATCAGCCCTGCAGGGGGGTGCTGTGAGCAGGAGGATGTTTGCTGCTGAGCATAAGGGGCTGCAGTCTTTGCTGGCACTATTCATCACATGCCTCCCCTGCACCCAGCATGGCTGTCCCCAGCGCTGCTGATAGCTACCCCATCCAGGCGTGGTGAAGGCCTGCAGGGCACGCAGGGAGCAGCCACGGCACCCTCCTGCACCCCCCTCAGCTCGCCCTGGTGTCCCTCCCGGTGGCATCCCTGCACTGAGGCTCCCACTGAGGGCAGCAGATTTTGTCCCTGTTCGGACCAGGACTGAGCTCAGGCCCCGAGCAACCTGTGTTATTGTAAATGCTCGGTGGATTTATTTACGCCTTTAGCATAAATAGTTCCTCCTCTCCTCGGGACACGTAAGGCCTCTGGAATTCTGCAAGAGGAGATGCAGGCACAGGCACAGGCGGTCTCTGGGGTAGCCGGGTGCTCTCGTGCAGGTACACACGTGCACAAACACCCTGCAGAGCTCTTCTGGGGGCTGCGCCCCTCATCAGCGGGGTCTGCCACTGCCCACACCTCCCAGCCGCCAGCCCTGCCCCCTGAAAACCACCCAAGGGTCACGGTCCCTATAGCGCCTATAGCTTTGGGGAAAAAAAAAGGGGAGTGTTTGGAAAGCAAAAACAAGGGTATAGACAGTCAGTTTGCAAATCCTGGATGTTATCAACATATTAAGGAGCCCATTTTTCATTCCTCCCCGGGGAAAAGAGATTTCATCTGTCATGGGAGAAGGGCAAGTCACTTTGCCCAAATTGCAGTCCAGTTAATTTGCATGTCTGTGCCTTCACAGTTGCTTTTCACACCCCTTGTCCGCATGCCCACAGAATCCATGGAAAAAATAAAGCAGCAAGAGGAAAAAGTAGACACCAGTAGCACAAGTGGCTCAAGGGGAGAACGGGGGATAGACATGCACTGTTGCCCTGGGAAGAAATAAACAGTTTTCAGACAGAAAGATGACATAAAGGCTGTGTTGTCTGGGTGTAAAAACGCTGACTTGCAGGGCACCTGCCCTGTTGTAAAGCCCTGCCCCTCAGCTACCCCAGAGCTCAGGGCTGGCAGAGCTCCTGTGCCAGGAATGTGCAGTGGCCGCAGGGGTGAGAGGGCTTGATGCATTGCAGGGAGCTGAAGCAAACCTCCTCAGGAGATGACGTGATAAGAGATTGCCCTCGGAGCAGCCAGAACTGGCACATGGTTTCCTTGTGCTCCCTCTGATCAGTCTGTCTGGTCCTGCTGAAACCCTGCTCTGGGTCAGTTCACTGCCTAACATGAAAGGCTCACAGCCCTTGCTTTGGAGAAGCATCTCAACATACGAGTGCTCATAATGTGGTCTGTTGGTACCCGTAGGCTACAAAACCACAGTGGTATTTTTTTAAAACAAGACCCTTTTAACTATCAGGATCAAGAATTCTCGTCAGATTCTCCACATGGTCCTGCTCAAGGGAAGGTGGCTTTATCCAGATACCTCTCCAGCTGGGCTAGCCCATGACTTGGGGAGAAGAAAGCAAAGCAGAGGCACAGGCAATAGGAGAAGCAGCAAGGTGCTGCGTGCCTGGCCAGGAGTGATGGTGCTGAGCTGTGCAGACCTGGGACCTGGTCCTGCTGCCCAGGCAGCCAGCGGGAGCCCTTTCTCCAGCTCACCTCAAGTCCACTGAGAAAGCTGAGACTCTTGGCAAGCCACCTTGTACGCCTAGCTGAAAATAGCAGTGTTTTTGCCAAAACATACACTCAGGGCTTGGATTCAACAATGCTGCATCAGCAGCTCGTAATCAAGTTGACACGGGGCTGATTGTTTATTGAAAATAAAGAGGAGGGGAAAACATGATTTGACCGGATTCAATAAAAAGCAAATAAGCCATTGGGTAAGGGCTGGGGTTTCTTTGGATTTTGGTTGGGTTTTTTGTTTTTGTTTTTTTTTTTTTGCACATGTAGGAATTCTTTTTGGTGGACTTGTGACAGCTATGACCTAGACCTGCTGCCTCCTCTACGTGCAGCCAGGGTGGTGGGGTGGGGTGTGAACCTAGGGAAGGACTGGCTCAAAGTCTGAGCAGGATGTGAGGGAGGAGCAGAGTGCTTATTTGTGCAGTGCAAGGCGTGTACATGAGCTGTCAGCAGAGAAATGGGGAGAAAGAAAATATGGAGGGAGGGGAAGAGGAATGCTATAAAATATAATATGTAAACTGCCAATCATGTCAGTGATGGTTTGTGCTTGGGATATATAGCTTTCATCTTTGTTCTTTATTTTATGTGCATTTCTTCCCTCTTTGGCTCGAGCAAAGACGATTCCCCCAGGGTAGAATATATTGGTTTTCCATCTCCTCTCTTTACCATCCTGGGTTCCTGGCTGAAGGCAAAGTGATGTTTTTTTATATGCTTGTTTTCTTTTGGTTTGATTCTTGGGATTTTGGACTGCTGCCTCCCAAACTGCCTGAGATATTGCTGTCATTTCATTCCCATGTCCATGCCACCCCCCACTGCCAGCATGACATAAGTCCCTCCTCTACCAAGGGCAGCCACTGGCATGGGCAGCATGAACACCTGCTCTCCAGAGCACTTGAGTTCTCAGCCCTCCTTGGTCCTCAGTGAGCTCCAGAGCACCTTGACTTTGAAACTCGCATGGCCTGGGCAATTGTCTGGGCCAGTAGCCCTGGCAGAGTTTGGTTAATGGTTGGACTTACTCATCTTATAGGTCTCTTTCAACCTAAATGATTCTGTGATCTGAAGGTGACAAGAGGAAAGGGCTGCAGGATGATCCTGTCCTCAAGCTTTCTAGCCACAGGAACACTCTGCAGTAAGCAGTAGAAAGAGGGATCTGGAAATAACCATGGGAGAAGGATGGAAGGGAAGAAGTGCATGCAGAGTACCCAAACCAGGATTCAGTGCAGGCAAGCTGGGCTTCAGGGCAAGACTAGTGTCATTTGCACCCTTCCCCAAAGCAAGAGTGGCTCAACCTGGGGCAACTGCTTCCTCCACCACCCCCAGCATGGTCCTGGGGTTTCAGCCGTGTTCTACAGCTGCCTGCTCCTAGCATAAATACCAAGTTGTTCCAGGGCAGGAGAAGGTAGCCTCCAGACTGGACTATGCAGGCTCTGACAGAGCCCTTGGGGTGGCTGTAGTTTATCTCACTGTTGTGCCACTTCCAGCACGGAGCTCCGTGACACAAGTTGAAGGTAGTTGAGGGCTTTCCATTTATCATGGGGGAATGTATTCTTCACCTTATCAACTCAGCCTCAGGGGCTGCTCCACTACTGCTGCGCCTCCCTACTGGAGAGGATTACTGCTGGGATCAGATTAATCCCAAGTGCTACTAGCTAGCAGTACCTCAAAGTGCCTTCTGCATGATGTCATCCCTTGCAGGTTTAGCTGCAAGCCAGGATGGACACTGCCTGCTGCTAGCATGATAGAGCCTGGCCCTCCCAAAATTAGTGTATTATGTGGAAGTAATATTCCAGCCCTCATTGAATAAAGGGGCTGCACAAGGGCTGTCATTATTTCTCACTCCACAAGTGCATTGAGAGGTGACCAGCAGTGATTCACCAACTGGTGCAGTTCTGCAGCAGTGGCTCTCAGTTCCTGTGCTCTTCTTGTCCCAGAGAAAAGCAGATTGTTTGCACCTGGCTCTGGACAGTAAGGGTACATCAAATACCCAAGAATAGAATATCTTGCATGGAGACATCCTAGGTCACCTTGCAGCCCACAGTTGTCTCCATGAGGGCATGAAGGAACAGGACCCTGCACAGGACTTGCCTTCGGCAGACACTGTTGCCCCAAGCTCTTAGTGGTAGTGAAGTGACATGATCCCAGCACTGCTGGTGCCAAGAGCCGTGGCTCAGCACCCTTAGTATGAGGTGCTGGTGGATTTCCCTCAGATATGGATATGCAGGAGCCTGAGCAGCCACCCAGGGAAGTGATAAACTGTTCCCAGAATGGCAACATCTATTGCAAGTTGATCCTTGTTTTTCTTAACTTGGTTAAAAATTTGGGAAAGCTGAAAACAGGACTTTTTGTGAGCTCTGGGAGTAGCACAGTGATGGTGCTGAGCTCATGAAAGTGATTTTGGTTTGTTTTTAATACAATCGCTCCCCATAAAGTTGATGGAAAATCTAATTGAAAATGAAATAGCTTAATTTCATTACATAATCTTGTGGGGGAAAAACAACTTCTTGTACTCTGATAACATTCTACACTATGTGTTCTGTACAGCCACCAACTCATCTAGGCCTTGGTGTCTGGATCTCAGTTCTGAAACTGAACTCCCCCATGTGGTTTGTTTTTTTTTCTTTTTTGAATCTTCTGCCATTCTCTTCCAAATTCCAGCTAAAGCCCACAGGCTACAAAGGAAGAGATGAACCTTTTGGGGACTATTCTCCAAGTCTTTCTGGCAATGTAGTCACTTCTGGATCTACCGTCTTCTGCTAGTGAGAAACACGCCTGCCTCTCGTAGGACCAACCCGAACCAAAAGATGCAGCCTGGCAGCACAAAGAAATCAAATAAAGAGTGCTTTGCATCTATAAAAGAGGGTCAGATGTTTTAAAGTGTGATACCTACCTATAGAGCCAACTTTCAGAAGAGTTAGTCATCCAAAGGCCAAGTTAAACAGAACATGTTCAAAGCTGCGTGGCTGTCCAGGGACAGTCTGGGTTTATGAATGACAGTGGAGGTGAGGCCTTTCTCAGTCACCAGCTTGTCATGTTTAACTTGGCCACATCAATGGATAACCCCTTGTAACTTGGCTGTCTTAAGCAATATCACACCTTTAAACAACTGCCTTTCTTTCACTAACTCATCCCCTTAGCTTCACATCAGATTAAATGGTTTTGGTCTGCTACATTTTCTTTTCTTTTAATTTCAGGCAAATCAATAAAGTGACAAGACTTTACTCACCTGTTTTCTACCTAGTGATGATTAAAGCTAGTAAAGCATCTTGGCACAATACAGGTAGGAAAAATGTTTACATTAAGAGCAGACACCTCATCCACTATTGTACCTTTGGTTTACAGCACACATACCAGAACTTGCAGACATCTGGAAATGTGCATTTTCCCAGCTTGATTGCCAATAGGCCTGAACACACCACAGGCTTGTCTATATCCTCTGTTTTCATCTGAGTAAACAAAATCTCACACGTCCCTTGGAATGACAAAGCACACCTCTTGCCTTCCCCTTCACATCTCCCTTTTAATGCAGAGATAACATTGCAATAAGGCATCACCACCACAGCCCTGCGTATGAATCCATAAATATTCCTCAGAAGAGAAGCCCAGGCTTTCAGGCAAAACTGAAGGTCTCTGATCCGATCTCAGGGCATATTTTGACACTGTTACTTGAGGATGGCTTTTCTTGATGTTCTTATTACCTCACTGCACTAGTCTCTTTAGGCTGTGACAACAGCCCGAGTGCACACTGGTTTCCCAGCTTCAGGACCAAGCATACCAGAAGCATGCAAGGTCTTTATCAGGCTTTTAGTTCCTGGCTCGTCTCCCCTACCACACCATTAAGGGCCTGCATATCTTGAGCATGACTCCCAGCTCCTGCTCACCCACAGCCCCCCTTCAGCACGACAGCTCTGGTAGTGAGGTGCAGCTGCCAGGATCATGGGAGTATCAGGTGCTCACATCCACATCCTACTCCACCATCACAGACCCAGGAAGGAGGGGGAAAGAAAATGTTCTCCCTCACCACTCAATATTTTTGTGGTCACACGGCTGTGCTGTCACTGCTCCGTTATCCTTTCTGGGTGAGTATAACCTGAGTTCTGTTAGGAAGTTTACAGTGCTGGCTTCTAAGGCAGAATGGCCAAACAGTTGCCATGCATGGTAGGGCACAAAAAGTCTCGAGATTTCAAATGGGCAGCCTCTAGATTTCATTATGCAGTTGGTTTCTGTGCTTTGAAACTTTTAAAGAAAAAATTGCTTTTCATTAGCAATGGGATCTCAACCTTTTTTTAGCAAGCTGCCTCATTGATCTTACAGCAGGTACTATGCTGTATTTGGAGGTGTTTGGAGGTGTCTATATGGACTTGTGCCACACTGCACACTGAAGTTATAGTCAAACCTGAGGAATTTTGTCCAGACAAAGTCTTTCCATCGGTGTTGCTGTTCTGGATTTGAAAACTGGCCTAATCAAGACTAAATTTAAGTCAGAAGTATAAGGGGCAGAGTCATTACCTCAGGTCGGTTTTGGGCGATCAGATCTGTAGCAGCACATGGAAAACACAGTCGTTACATCCTCCATTCCTGGCTAAACAGCCACAACAGAAGCAGGCAGGTCAGCCAGACCACCCCTCACTGTAGGCGCCTAGCTAAAACACATCAGCTAGATAGCTGCTTCACATCTTGTCCACCTCCCAGTCCAGATGTCTGAGGCACTGCACACCTGGAGTACCCTCCCTGTAGGATGCTTCTGCTATACAGTTTGGATGTAACCCTCCAAAGTCTTTGGATGAAAAGTGCTTCATAAAAATGAGTACAAATGGAAAAGAATATTTATTTGCTTGGTAGCCTTTGAGAATTTCTAAGCGAGGACCAAGATCCTGCTGTGCTAGGTGATGCATGTGAATAGCAAAACAGCAATTTCCATTTTGCCCTTTCACAGGAATGAGAATTAGAGCAGTCCTTCCACAGTAATTTCCCTGACATGCTTGAAGTGCAGATGTTCTGGCTTCTCTTTGCACTTAGCTTGGGAAATACTGTTTATGTCTCTATTTCAGTGATTATTTTGTCCATTTATATGCCTTTATATACTAGTGAAAATAGAAAGAGGAAAAAAATTTATTCTTTCTACCTATCTGGCTGACTTCACTAAGACAAAATGTTGCTAAAAGTAAAGATATTAAAAAGGTTTGTGCTCCCTAAACGAAAGGTTTCATCACAGAATTCAACGGAGATTAATAAAACAAATATATATGGCATTTCTTTTGCATTTTGTAGGAAAAATCTGGTGTATGTGCTGTTGTCTCAATGATTTTCTTTTTTGCATATGGAGTCCCTTTTTTTGTTAGCAAAGTTGTGTGTTGGTGGGTACACTTAGCAGCCAAAAATACCTCTTCAGACATGCTTTGGAAAGAGAAAAGGATGGAATGGCCTTTTTGTACTGGCTGATGAATGTCTTTGGCACTTCAAACTGAACAGCAAACACCATAAATCATGTCAGCAACACGGCCAGGATCCAAACCCCAAATGCACTGGAGCTTTGGACCCAAATATTAGCCACCCGTTGAGAGCACTTCTCCAAGCATATTTTTGTAAAGGACAGTGGGTGTGAAGAGTTAGTGGATGGTGGGCCTGGCCTAAACATCACAAGGGAAAAAACACCCTAACACTTACTGGCAAAGGCTGAGAAATAAGGCTGTTGTATGTCACTAGGTCTTGCAAACTGATGGCAAAGCTCACTGTCTTCTGTCCATCTGTACTGCTGCCTGTAAGCATCAAACCCATAGGCTCACTTGAGCCCAGCTTGATCCAGGTTTTAGAGAGCTCAAGTTCCTATGGGTTTTGTGGAAACAGGTGGCTGGATGGAAAGGACTCAAAGTGCTGCTTGGCTAGAGGGTAAGGCTCCAGCCTGAGGTGGACATCAATTTTCTCTTTGCTATTTGCAGCTGAAAGATTACCCTTGAGAAGGGGAATTTAGATGGAAACAGTGGAACTCGTTAAATCACTGGATTTTTAAGGTGTCTGCCATATAGAAGGTGCGGAGGGGCAATGTGTGTTCTTGCAGCACAAGTAATGGAGTTACTGATATTAAGGTAACCCCATATTCTTCTTATCATACACTACTTCTGTCAGGTGCAGTAACCCAGCCTCTATGTGAGGGCACTAATTTGCCCAGCAGAGTTGCTACAATGACTTTGCTGAAGCTGCTGCTCTTTTGCATCAAGCTCTGCGGTCTCCAGGACATACCAAAAGGCTTCTCAAACACCCTCTAGTCCCACCCAAGAGACATGTACACTCATACTTCAGAGCATGTGGGTCACCCCTGCAGGATTTTTGACCCACAATTTCTGTTTCCTTTTGCAAAATGCCAGAAACAGTATTTAAAAAGCACTGAATGGCTTAATGAAATGAAGGCCTGAGTTTTCAAGAAGACACCAGAGCTATCACAACCTTGACTATAATTGCATTAATAGCAACTGAACCATCTAACCTGCTGTAATTCACTAATTGCAAACCTTGTTTCCATTTTAAAAATTTTTGGGGGATTTTAAGACTTCCCGAAGGGCTGTCAGTTCCGCTTAGCATCTGCTTTTCTTCCCTTAATTCTGAAAATGTGCGTTGGCTTTATTAATACCTTAGCTGAGGGAGCAGAGCCTTCGCTCAGTGAGGGGGGAATGTGGGGTGCCTCGAGCCCATCTGAATCTCAGGAAGGGGCAGAATGAGTTGTTATGGTGTCCCCTCCTCTGTCTTCTCATTTCTTCTTTTTTTCTCACTTGCTTGCTCCCTTGCGAAGCTGACTGGCTCTCACAGCCTTGTTGGGACTCCCTCTGTATGCGTGTAGAAATACTCATATATATGTGTGTGTGTGCATATATATATACACACACTTGTAAACGTGTGCATGTGCCTCTTCTTGCCACGGTCCTGCTGCTGCGGTAGAACCATAGAGTCAAATGCCCCCGCAAGTTGAGGTGACAGAAGTTCACTGAAAACAATGGAAATTGCACCAAAATTTTTGTGAGCATGTTAAAAACCAGTTTTGTACCCATGGAGTTGTACTCTCCTACCACCCTCATCAATGGCAAGTTAATAACTCTCCCTCATCATCCCGCCTCCCCAAACCACCCGGAGCTGTATTTTGGAGAATGGAGGTGATGTCCCTCTCAGCCTGGGCTGTATCAACCATCTCCCCTTGAGATCGTCTCCCCAGAACTGCCTCTTTTAGGATCCCCAGACGTGCATTTCTGAGGCTTTCTGAAGAATTACCCTCTAATGCAGTGATGCAGATAAGTGGGAATAGTGGTGTGATACGGATCTTCCACATTGAGGACAGATCCAGTCTCCAGATTCTTTAATGCATTTCGACATTGTTTACTCTGACATGACACAATCTGCCAAGATAAGATATATTTAGTGAGGTGAGATATGCATTACCTCCAGAGGACTTTGCACCTCCCTGGAATTTTGCTCCAAACACCACCACAACAGAGTAATTTCTGAGATTTAAAGCATCCAGGTAACTTTATTTTTCATGTATCTTAGCTATTTGAGCTCTGGCTAGAAATGCTGATGCTGAAATACACCAGGAAGAGACAGTTTCTCTGCTTATACAAGAGTCACAGTCCAAATTTTCAGATCAAAGTGAGGCAGGCATTTCTCCTACATTATTTTCACGAAGAAAATTCAATATCCGTAGGGAGTCACAATCAGTTTTGAAAGAAAAACATAGGAACAAAAAAAATATTAAGAAGTAGACAATGAGTCTCAGTGGGAGCTCAGGATCCACTTCTTTTCTGAAGTCTTCTGTACCAACTTCACAAAATGGTAACTGTCCTGCAGCCAAGCCAGTGACCTTGAAAATGTCTAGGTTCAGTGAGTGAGGGTTGAACAGTTACATTTACTGTCAGCTCTCATAAACAACCAACGGCTTTCAGAAGGTCTCCTAACAACAGGCTTGATCCTCATCTGATTAAAATTAAATTCTGGACAATGAAACCTAGCCAGTTTACAACATCTGAGGGCCTTGCTCACTGCACTCATGCCAATTATTACATAAATATGCCTTCAATTAAGGAGAAAGTTTTATTAAAAATGTAACTGCAGAGAAAGAAATAAATGGGCAACATTTTAAAACTCATTTAATATTTTCTTTCAGGAAATACTATTAGCAGAAGTGAGGCTGCTTTTGGTGAGGTTGCTGTCTTTGTACAAGACCTTGCTATACTGCATCAGTAATACTAAACATTTCTTTGTAATCTTGGAATCAAACAATTTGATTAATAGTGATCTAACTGATTCACTCAAAACATATGAGCTGGACCTGGGTCTCACCAGCTCTCGAGAGATCTCATCAGTCAGCATGTGCTCAACCTGTACTGGAAAAACAATCCTACTGGCTAAATTATTTTGTCCTTTTTGTCCATTTACAGAGGTTAAAAATGATCCCTTCAATTTCCTAAGGACTTTTTGATTTTTTTCTTAAAGGCTTTTTGTTTGTTTGTTTGAGAGGGAAGGAGGGGTAAAAAAAGAGAGAGCAAATAAAAAAAAGGAGGAGGAATGAAGACATTTATGAAGGCAACAATTTCCTTGCTAAGTGGGTTTTTTTACATCTCCTTGATTCCTCCAAATGAGCAATCCTTTTCTACTCTGGCCAGGAAGAGTGGCTGAATTTCACTCGGCCAAGGTTTCATAAAAACCCAGCACTGTTTGTGGTGAACTGCCTCTTTCCCAGCTCAGCATAAGAGGCACCAGCACCCCGGCGCTGACAGAGGCAGCCAGGCTGTCCCCTGCCACCAGGAGCCACCTGCCAGGAGCAGCTCTCTGTCCCCCTGCAGCCATCCCACTGTGCGGGATGAGGACACGTGCAAGGTTTCAATTTATGGATTTTTAGCCTAGAGGCAGAAAGTGCTGCTTAGTGAGCCACTCCAACCACCATGAAGAGATTGAATTAAAAAGGAAGAGAAGAAAAAAACCCACACATTACATTCCTGCTTACTTGCAATCGGATCCCACACTGTGCAGCCTTTGAATTAAGCACCTCTTTGAGAGGCAACTGTCCCATTAGCATAACGTATAGTATTAAAACATGGGGTACTTCCCAGGGAATGACTTATTGTGTGCGTGCTTCATTTTTAATATTCATGGCCAGCTCTGTTTGGAACATCCTTTTGACAGAGGAGAGGCGCCGAGATAAGCCGCTGGAATAGCGGTTGTCCTGGAAACAGCAAGATCTATTTATTTTTAGCACCAAGTCATCCAGTTAAATAAACTACATTAAAGGAACACTGTGATTATGACAAACAATAAAAAGATGCGTTGTGTATTTATGGTCACTGGGATGGAGGGATGCCTCATTTTCAGCCGCCAGTTCTGGCTGCCAGCAGCCTGGCCCCCACGCTGGCAGAGCCAAGTGTGCCCTTTCCTTCTGGGCGATGGCAGAAACCCAGGAACAGCCCAAGTGGGGTGGCAGGAAAGCACAGCATGTGCCTCTCCTCTGCCAGGCTGCAGACACTGCTCTCAGTAAATACGAAGCATCGTCCTCAAAAGAGCAGCATAAAACAAAGGTCTATTTTTTTCAACAAGGTACGCTACCAGGAGTGTATGGATCGGAAGGACAAGCCATGAAATAGGGGCAAGCCAGGGCAGAAACAAGGAGGAAAAGACTACCTCTTCATCCTTGTTTCCTAGTGCTGATGGTGTCTAGTCCCTGGTGCACCACCCTAGTGAACTCAGAACGTCTGGGAGCTCCAGCCAGAAGGCCATCCCTCCCCAAGGCCAAACACTGAGGCACAGGCACAAAAGCTAGACCAAAAAAAGTGTCTCTGTTGAAAGGTTTCCTCTCCATCTGTGTTGGAGCAGGCCTGAGCCAAGCAGCTCTCTGCTGATGATAGTTTGATCCTTATCCTTCAGGATGCACAGCAAAGGTGAAGGTGTACAAAACCAGAAAATTCAATGAAAGTTAACAGCAGCTTTTCTAAAATTAATTGGAAAAAAAAAACAACTTTGGGCCACAATAAAGCTTCAGTGAGAGTTTAAAAGTGGCTATTGCTTTTATCTAAGCCACTTTCCTTGTTGTCATTTCTATAAGCACATCGTAAGAAAAGCTGACATGAAAAGAGACCTCCTAGCAAGAGCTCTGAGATTTTTACTACCAAAAGGTCTGCTTGTCAGAGTCTGCAAAACATTGTGCTCAGTTAGGAAGTCCTGTCTGGATATTAAAGCACAGTTGCAAGAAGGCTCTGGTGTATGCAGCAAGCTTGGCCTCAGTAGCACATGCAGTCCTAAAAGTTACTACAATCTTGAAGCTGTCCAGTGCCACTACCCCTTGTCAATGTCAAGGCTTTTCCTTACACCAGAGTTGAATTTAGATGTGAAGGTGTGCAGAGACAGAAAACCCAAACCCACTGCTCTTCCAGATAACATCTCTTAGCCTTTCCTGTACAGAATGCAGAAAGTTTCAATTAAATCCATTCTAGAAAGATGGGCATAGCCACTCCCTGTAGGTAAAGCTGGAGGGGTTCAGGGCTTTCCTGTGGTTGTTATATCTCAGGGGAAAAAAAAAAAAAAAAACAAAACAACTCATACCTGAATTTCACCCTAACTTATTCAGAGCTGTGGAAAAATGACTCACTGGAAGTTCAGCATCTTCCTGGCACCGCTTAAAGTGGCTATTCTAAATCCATCTGAGCAGACTGGCTGTTGTTGGAGCAGCTATTCTAACACAAGCTCCTCTTTCTGCTGAGCAGCTATTCTAACACAAGCTTCTCTTTCTGCTTTCAAGTAACTACTTACTCCCAAAATAATTCTGAAGAAAAATCTTTGCTTGATTCTTCAGTATATGCCTGCCATCATACCTCTGGTCCATCAGCCATGGAAAATCTGGTGACCTCCTGTAAACAGAGACAGCTGGTTAGGAGGGAGAAAGAGACACAAGAGTTTCTGATCACTGCATACAGTTCCTGAGGGTCTCTGCCAAAAGCCTTTTGACACACAGCACTGGCTTCTTTGGTACTGGTGATGTCAGTAAAGATTAGATTTCTCATTCATCCTAGCACTAATGCTGTAGAAAATGAGACCTTAATGCTTTAATTTATTTAGCTCTAGCTTTTGTAGAACGTTTTTGCTACAGTAATGAACTGGCCATTGTGTAGCTTTGCTGTCAGCAGGATGGGCTGCCAGTGGCTCCATGGCATGCTGTGACAGTGAAATTTAGCAGTGGCTGTCCTTGGGCTGAAGGAAGTTATCTGTCACTCTGCCAGAAGAGGCCACCAAGTCCTCCCTCTCTGTCCCCCAAGTGGATGCAGGCATATAGCACTACTTGTGTTACCTCCCAGGAGAGGGATCACAGACCTACCCCATCATTCACCTGCAAATGCTGCCCGAAAAATCAGTGCTTATAGCACTGCAGCAAGAAGAGCATCCCATGAACACCTGTAGCCTGGCCTTGTAGCACACAACCAAAGGCCTTGGTGCAGGTATGAAAGACTGAGTCTTCACAACCACATGTTAGTCCAGCACTGTTGCCCCACCAGCTCTGGCTTCTTCAGGTAGCTGCAAACACCTCTGAGCCAAGCATTCTTCCTTGTCACCCCCAAGAATGTGCTTCTGGGCTCAGAAGACATTTAAGCAAAGCCAAACCACAGCTTTGCTATATCATTTTGTGGTTGCAATTATTTGTTAGAAATGTTTGGGGTTTTTTTCCTTTTTTTTTTTTTCCCCCACAACAAATGGTGCTTGTTTTAAAACAAGAATTTCTGGGTAATTCCCCCCTCCTCAGCCTTTAGGTACTTTCTCCCATTAAAAAATTCTCATTTCGCATCCCTTGTGCCTTTTTTTTTTTTAATCCTTGTGTCACTTTCTATTTTTCCACTCTGCCAGATTGAGCAGACTGCAGAAAAAGAGGAAAATAAGCAGAAAAGTGAGGGTGAAAAGAAAGCACCCTTCCCAATATTTTTATTGATTTGAACCTGCTCAATATATTTATTGATTTTTCTTCATTAAAACCCCAGCAAGCCATGTTACTCATATTTTTTAAGGTATTTCTTATAGCTTTCTCCCTTCCTACTTTTCCTGCTTGAGCTCAAACCACTGATGTGCAGTGACATTCAGCTTTGCTGTGATCTGGCACTGGCCCATCAGCCACTGAAACCAGCAGACTGCCCCATGTTCAACGTGGTGCCTTGGAACCACCCTGGCCCCAGGTGTTGTCATGCTCAGCAGGGCTTTTTCATCTCCCAAAAGCTGTGTCAGATGGTGGTAACTGTCAGTCATGAGCAACCACAGCTGGAGTTCAACCTCTGACCTGTAAATTGCTGGTCAATCCATTAAGCCGTGCTTTCCTCCTACAATCAATTTTTTAATATCTCAGCTCTGGAGTTAAGGTGACTGTGTTCGCTCTAACGCATAAATAGCAGGATGAGCAAGGAGCTATATTTACCCTTTCCATACCCTTGGGCAAAAGGAGGTGGGGACATGGTGGAGCACGGTGGATGGACAGCCTCCGTTACCTGCCTGTTAGCTGCTAACCTAACTCCATTTACATAGAAACAAACAAGCAAATAATACATGGAAAGAAGGAAGGATTCTTTCCGATGGTATCTTGCATTTTCATGTGGTGAGTCAGAGATGAAAGCATCTGGAAAGGAGCACCCAGGCTCTTTCAGATCTCCCTTTTGAGGAGCTGTCTCCAGAAGCCTCGATTTTACTCTGATATTTACAACAGAAGTCCACAGTACCATCACGTTCTGCTTCCTTTGATAACTGGAGGGGAGGTGAGAAAGGTAAATAAGGTGTATGCACAGACCCTTGGATGACTGGGATATTACCACATTACCTTGGGAGGGCAGCTTTCTTGCTGATGAAAATCTACCTTGCTTCAAAGGAGCTTGGCTGTTTTCCATTAGCTGAGAGCACTAGCTAGGCAGATTAGGGTGAGGAGAAAAAAACTTAGCACCCACAACAGAGATGGTATCCCACCCAGGCACAAGCACATTGCCAACTGGAGGCCACAGGAGCTTTGTGTGAAGAAAGGATGTCCATCTTGCACCCGCCAAGCAGCAACACAGATGCTCTTTCCATCCACCATTCAGGTGGGAGCAGGATAGATACTAGGACAGCCACATGCTGAAGCCCTCAGGTGACAGTGCTGCAGTGAGCTGCCTTCAGGTGCTGGGAAATTTGCCATCCCACAAGAAAAAAACCACAAAGAATGTGAGCCACCACTTTAGGAACCCTAGCACAATGGAGTTACCCAAACCATATGGGAGAAATTACTTTTTAATGCCAACAGCAATCCAAAAGACAAGGATCTTTCAGTGGATCGCAAAGCAAACTTTCGTCTGATTTGTGTTATATTTTAATAATAGACTTCAAAAAATGCAAGGCACTTCCCTCCTTCCTAATGTATTTTCTTTATATTTAAGTAGAACTAAAGACTGCTGATGCTAAGTATATATAGGAAGCAAAATATCTCCTCCCTTCCCCCAGAAACCCTCCTACTCATTTTGTGGCCCAAAAACTGATTCCTGAAAAACTCAGGTTAACTTTCCTTAATCCTCACATTCCAGAGTACATTTACAGTTAGAGTGGTATTGGAGTAGAATATTTTTAGAATGACTAAAAAAAACCAAAAAGATCTTGAATACATACATGTACATACGTGAGAGTGTGCCTATAGTTATATAATTCTCTGTAAAAGATACCATTTCTCAGATTACCCAGAAACTGGTCAAATGCCTGGAAAATATTCTTTCCAACTTTTCAGACTGGCCTCTGAAACTGTACAAACAAATCTTGTCCCATTGGAGTTAGTGGAATAATTTGTGTTTGGCTTGGAGTCAGTCTGCCACATGCACATGAACTTGTACGTGCAGATACTTGTCTGAGTCTGCGAGCCAGGTAGATAACTGTGTACATTTCTTATTTGAGTGCAACCTGGTCCAGCTGGCCCACAGCATTTGTGTAGGCAGACATAATTGCTGTATATGCTCTTGCTTTTCCTGCCCTGTTCAGCCAAAAGTTCGTGCTGGACTGTACTGCTCTCACAAGATTAAAGCATGCAGTCACATCATCTGAATTCATCACAGGAGGGAGACAGTAGCCAAATATTTGCCCCTAAGGCCCCAGCTCTGCTCTAAATTGTGCTTAGGGCTGATTTCATGGATGAGCACTCAGGGCAATTGCACAGGACCTCAAGACTTGCAGGGTCTCTTAGGGTAAGGTGGGAAGCAGGCCAAACCCACCAAAATGAGGGCTAAGACAGGACTAGCCCATGGTGTGGACCCTGCCCAAGATCACTGGAGGCACTGCTTGCCCCTTGTTACCCCTCATTAATTGTCCTGAGGTCAAGCAGTCTGCAATATCAGGCAGTGATTCAGGAAAGAAGTTGCTCTATAAATGGGTCTTGGGCTTCGTTAGGCCACTAAAGCTCAGCCATGCACTAAAATACATCTCAGGAGGCTTTGCCATGCAACCCATCTCCAGGGGCACTGACATGCCAGAACTATTTCAGGAGGGCTGCTACCCTAACTGCATGTAAAACAGCATGAAAATGGAGGGTTTGGAGGAAAGAAAGAATAAAATCAAACCAGACAAGGAAGGCCCTTTTGGAAAAAATTGTGAGAATCAAGCTGCCGATGGGTTGAAAGAGGAGTGGAACAGCAGGCAAAGGTTATCACATGCTATGCAGGGCAGAGTGTAAAAGAAGCAAAACCTGTAAAATGATAATGCTCAGAATAGACATTTGTTAGACTTCCATTTTACCCTGGCTAGATTTTACTCATTGTCTCTTTCTGGCTTCTCGTAAACTCCCCTGACACGGACTGATGGAGACATGGAGGATTAGTTTGCAGACAACCCATCGCAAACTTCAGTCACTCTGTAACCATTTAAGCAGATAACTCTGTTTTTATGTAGGGCAACTGGTGGGGAAAATGTGTCACCATTTTCTTTCCTGCTTCCTTTGAGTGGTAAGATGAGAAGGAAGAACACTTCAGACCCTGAGAGCTCAGCTTCCCTTCCCCCGGCACTGGGGGTGCTTGGGCCACCCCCATGAATGCCAAAAGCTCTTGTTAGGCGGTGGTAGGAAACCAGAGGCATCTTCCAGAACCACACAAACTGGTCCTTACCTGCCTCAGGGCAAAAAGAATTAAAGCAATTCAATCCCCTCTGCTGTCTGAGACAGGCAGCTGAGTGCTTTATGTGGCAGCCACTTCCTTGGATCTGTATGGAATGCATAGTGACAAAACATGTTAGTCCTGTTTGCTTTACTGGGCCTTGCCACGCTGTGAGTGCAACAACCTGGCAACAAGTAAAACTCCTCAGATCCCACCCAAAAGGAAATGTAAATTCTGTGATACAGTCTCAAAGGTGTTTGGAGAGCAGGACAAATATGATTGTTCTTAAATGATCTAAAACCCCACTCAGCAACCTAGGAAGCTTTTTTTCTGGGCCATCAGGAGCAAGCTCACTTGCTCCCTTAAGTCTTGTGGGGAAAGAAGCACGTTGGCTTAACACAGACTTTGGTCCCTCTCTGGCAGGAGCCCAGCTGTGCCACTGAGCATGGCAGCTAGCAGAGCCCGGTGCTCTGCCCATGCAGGAGGACAGCAAGGCAGTGGGAAACCCTCCCTGGCCTGATCAAGGCTCTGCAGCACAGTTCCCTGCCATGCCAGCACTGATGACAGTGAGGGCAGGTAGGACACAGCACCAGAGATGCCCTAGGAGAGGAGCAGGGGGTGCAGAAACCAACAACAGCCCTTGGGCTACTCCAGCCTGGCAGTTCCAAACATCTTCTGTGTTAGAGCTGCCAAAGCAGTGACAAAAGCCCTGAGACTCATTTTGTCAGGAAGAAGGAAGGAGCGGTTTCGGTCTCCCAGACCTCACCTTGTGACTGGAGTCATTGCCACTAG
The DNA here is from genome assembly GCF_000691845.1 of Merops nubicus. NCBI lineage: Eukaryota > Metazoa > Chordata > Aves > Coraciiformes > Meropidae > Merops > Merops nubicus. The sequence continues at coordinate 142,715 of NW_008604807.1, forward strand.
TGCTGTTCATGTTCTGAGCACAAGGAAGTGCAGTGAGAAGGAATAAAGGCCCATTTGAACTTTCCTGTAGCTGGCATGAGGGGCCAAGCAGGACAGCCAGCAAGGACTGCAACAAAAGGGGCTCAAAAAACAGCTTTGAACCATCTCCACAGACCATTTTGCATTTAAAGCATGAGAATGGAGCAACTTCGGCCTCCGTGTGTCCAGTCTACTGCCTAGTTAGATGGCAAGACTAGTGACTCACTAATCTGTTTGCCATGCATTTTTTGAAGCAGGAACACAATTTAATTCCCTTAAGGAGATCAAAACCAGGAAACATTTAAGTAGGACTTCCTGCCCAGTGTGAAATACAAATTCTTTTCATCATGGAAATTAACTGAGCTTAAACAATAGAAAATGAAACTGGTTATACAACGAAGTTCTAGGAGATCAAAGCTGATTTTGGTTTTTAATTAAGATAACAAGGTACCTGGATTAAGGAAGCTAGTGGTAACCCACCACCTAACTACTTAAAGAGACACAAACACTTCCCCATTAACTTGGGGAACGCACACAAGAAAATGAGGCAGCATAAGAATTTGCAGTATTCACAAGTTGAAACTGGGAAACAGCCTACCTGAGTTTATCTACATCAGACAACACTTACTCAAGAAGGGAGAGATCTTATGAATCCTACCAATTATTACCCCTTCTCCCATCCATCTCTTCTGATCACTTCTGCTGCAAATCCCTTCAAATACGTGTCTTTGTGGGTTTTTTTTAGGTTGTCTGTCTGCATAAAACCCCTGCTCTTCCTCTTTCACTCATGGAGCTATCTAAAATTCACAGTCTTGTATGTTGTTCCAGTCAGTAAGAAAAGCCAGTGCAGGGCTTAGGTAGCTTTTTGGACACAGCTTTGTTTGTTTACAAAGGAAAGACAAACTCCTGTGTGACACAACAGGACTCAAGCCACAGGGGAGCGTTTCTCTGTTCCCAATTTCCCTCGCTGCTTTGGCCAACCCCTCACCCAAAAGCTCCCTCTCTCGGGGCTTTTCCCAGGGCCACACACTGTGGTTGCTTAAGCATCTGCCTTTGTCTGGTTCTGCACCCACTCCACACTTCTCCTCCGGAGATGCCTGGATTCACACCCACACTCACCTCTTCTCCAAGCAGCTCTGCGCCAAAGCTCCTCTTCCCAAAGCCTGCATGCTCCCGAGGAAAGCAGAGGAGCCTGTGGTTTGGGCAGAGACCTCCGTGCAGGGTGGAGGTTTTGAGCTAGTCATTATATTGCTGCCTGCTTTCCCAAGTCAACTGCGGGGGCTTTTTTAAAAAGAATCTGAGAATGGGGGTTAATCTGGGGTCTACCTTATTAGTAAAGCCATAAAGCCTTTCAGGAAAACCCTACAGAGCAGACTGGGGCTGCAGCCAGTAGGTTCCTGTAGAGGCTCAGAATATTTATAGTATCGGGTTAGGAGTGAATATTGGTGCATGGTTTTTGGAGATGAAAGGGAGTTTAGCCTGGTTAACACCACAGGACCGTTAGAGGGTTTTCTCTCTCGGGCAGGGCTGCATGCACCATCCATGCAGCTCTGTAGTGGGCACACCATTCCTAAGAACCTTGAAACAACACTTCATTAAGCTTGCAGGAATGTTATCATTTTCCATAAAATTTGATAGGATTTTCCAGGACCTGTGATGCTTCAGTGTAATGCATTCTTGGCTATCAACAGCCATCTTGGGTCCTGGGAGAATGCTCTGCAGAAACTACAAGAAGGTTTTAAACATGCATTCTGATTTACGGCGATGTCGAGTTCCTCCCACAGTGTGATTAGGGTGGGGATTCAGAACATATTTCTGGGCTTCATTCAATTTCCATGCTCCTTTTCCCAACTCCATTTGAAATCATGTTGCTCACTCAGCCTTAACTGTGGCTTAGCCCATACTCAAACCACCGCATGCCAAAGGTTCACAGGGAGGAGTGTTGTCAGAGAAAACTGCTTCAGAGCTTGGATGTGTATGTCTTCTCCTCGATTAATTTAGCTACATTATTTTTTGAAAAACAGAGTTTGTCCCTCTTGAACTAACTCACAACTGTTTAATAGAGGGACAGGAGTGTCACGTACCTACAGCTTGCTCTGCAACCACACTCTGTGGCTGCATAAATGTACCCCTGCATGTTTGCCTCACCCGCCCTTCAACCCTTACTAGTATAGGACACATCTGCGAGGGAAACCAGGTTGCCTGCTCCTGCCCCGTCCTGGGAAGAGCTGCTATCTCCCATCTTTTAAATTCCACTCAGTCTTTTTGAGTGAACGTGGTGCTTATTCAAAGCATGATTTGTAGTCTGCTTAAGTTAGTGGGAGCCTTGCAGTGAGCTTGAGATCTGGTGCTTAGACACCCAGCAGCAGCAACTGGTGAGTGAAGTCTCCTGTTTAATCCCAGAGAGTTGACAGGGGCAGGCCTTCCCTTTGCCTTGCTGGTGATCTATGAGCACATTCTTTCATCTCAAGAGGACAGATCAATCTATAAGGTTTCTGGGACTGTAGCCCTTGTGCTAAGACTCAGTAAAGTGGTTGCAGTGCTGGTTTGGGCAGTAGGGATATTTGTTGTCTGAGGTTAAGTGTGGAGACTTCCTGTAATACCATTCTCAACCCTGGGTATCCCGGGGTGCAGATCCTTTCCTCACATCCTGAAAGGAGTCTTTAGGAAGTTAATCCATGACATAGCTTAGGAGCAGTCTGCAGAGCAAGCAGCTTGATGCCTTTTCACTGAGGACCACATTTCTCTCTCTCCCTTCCGTGAGCCACAGCCTGGCAATTCACCCATTTCCAGCACTGTACCACCAGGCAGGTCCACTCCAGCCTCTGCATTGGGTGAGATGATATAATCACCCGCACCCAAAAAGGGGATGTGTCCCCTATCTCATAACCAGCAGAGGATGACTTTGAAACACTGGCCCGAAGGATCTATATCTTACTATAATTTCTTTGAATCTTCTAGGCATGCTTCTTCTGTCCCTTACTAATGAAGTTTTGAATTTTATTGCTGCAAAGCATTCACACAGTAAAACCCAAAATAAAAAGACGATCTAAGCTGAAAACATCCCAGCTAAGCAACAGAGATTTTTTTAAATATCCCCAAAGCAACATCTTTGTGTTGGTGAATGACAAGACTTCCAGCAATCCGGGTGCCTTTGTGTGGAGCCTTGTGAATAAGTAAATTACAGATCAATATAGACCACAGTGTGCATTTCTCATCAGCATGCTGGGAGCGGGGAGAACAGAGATGATATCAAACACCAGGCCCCCCTTCCCCTGAACAGAGCCTACTGATAGGGCAGTGTGTGCTGCCAACAGTGAGTCATTCATCACTCCATCCTCGTTTCACAACAGCATGATTCAGTGTTTGTAAAGGAAAGTCCTGACTGCAAACATTACCCCCATTCAGCCACCATTACCCTTGTTGCAAAATAAACCATAGATTGTCCTCCACGTGATATTTGCCAGGACAGTAAATCAGTGGATGCAGAGCATCCCCCGGTGATCTGGAGATCTGTGGAAACCAAGAGCAGTCTTGAGAGAGACTGTGCTATGAAACTATGGTCCTTGGTGTGTCTGACACTCATCCTCTCCATGCTGCCTCCAAGTCAGCCCCAGTGGAGAAGCCCAGCTGAGCACTGTGCCTGTTAGAGTCTGGGATAAAACTGAAGCAAAAGTTTCAAGTCATAAGATTAATTTTCTAATTGCCAGCCCTACAAATTCAGCCTGGGGAGAGGGAAGAAGCTAAGCAGTGCTATGCCCTCCCTGCATCTTCAGTTTCCAGCAGGTGCAACGCTGTGACTGCAGACTGACAATTTTGCTGATAAGACAGAAACCAAAGTGAACTCACCTTGCTTTTCCTTAAACATATTAGCTTCCTCTTGCCACTGAAAGCTAGTTTTTGTCAGTCAATGTAAAGCACTCAGATTCTCTCAGAGTACAGATACTCTGATCAAAGAGATGCCCCTTTAAGAGAGGAAGGCCAGCCCTACAGGATCAGCAGAACTGGTGTGGTTTGGCTACGCTTAAACAGACACGAGCTGTAGGAAGCCAGAAAGGGATACAGAGACTTAGGCAGTCTCCCCTGTGCATGGTTTGTTAGGTTGAGGGAAGATTTAGCCTCTAATCAGTTTTCTGATCCTCGTTAAGACCATCTACTACTCTGCTTGCTGTTTCTGTAACTCTCCTGTTGGCTTTCCTACAGCCACCAGTGTCAGGCAGCAAAGCAATTAGGGTAAGCGTGGCATTGTCTCATCCAGGCTATGCACAAAACCTAGACTTGATTTGAAAAATTATTTGAAAGCCAGAGTAAAATGTTTTCTAATAAGTAATTATTAAAAATACTTTCTTTCTTTTCCTATTTTCCTGGGTTTTTTTCCAAGCAAGAGTAATAAATTACTGATTTAGAGATACACCCCAAGCATGTATAAATCAGCAGAGTCCCACCAACGTCTATGGTGCTTTGTCAATCTACACAAGCTGCAGATAAAGCCTTTAATGTTTCCACAAAGCAGAGTTATCAGGCTCCTCATGGGCTTGTATGAGTTAACAGAAAGAGTTTTCTAGCAAAGTCATCCATCACTTGGCTATCTACAATCACCAGTGTGCAGGTAAATCACCAGGGTTTTGCTACCAGATGTTAAAAAGGCAGTTGACCTTCTTGTATATTCTGCACATGAAAAGAGCTTGGTAAATTATTTGACTTTTAAACAAAATTCAACAATTTACTACAGACTCCACTAACTGAATGAGGTGTTAACTTGGACATCCTGACCAAATTCCAGCAGGGTTAATTACACGTTGCCTGAATGTTCCCCTCTGTTTCAATTGTGGCACTATTTAATGTCATTTTTTTGCTTTCTCCTGTAAAGATTGTGCTGTTTTCCTGCTGTTCCTGTGTTACACACCAAAAGGGTATGTGCTACAATTGTAGACGAAAGATCTCCGTGTGCAGTTTTAAAAGCATTCATAAGTGTATTCATTACGAGCATAGGAGCTCTAATGCATGGTTATTATTGTTTTTATTGCTTTTATTGATGTTATTATTGTTCCTGCTGTTTCAGACACTATTTACTACCGCTGTGTTTTCTTGTCAAGTCCTGAAATACAGATTTGGATTCACATTAAAATCAGAACCTGCATTTACCCACAGTAATGTGGTATTCAAATTTGGGGTTCCAATTCAAGGCAAACACACCAATGGCAATTCCATATTGGGATTACGGTGTGAATTTCCCAAATCTTGTGGGAACGAATTGGTGCTAGAGTTGAGAAAAAGGCTTACTTCAGTAAGGATTAGATCAAAACCAAATCAAAACAAAAAAGGAGAAAGAAAGACAGACTAATCATTACTGTGCTGGAAACCTTACTAACACTACTTAGGGACTTGTCATATAAGGTGTAATCAATAAATACTACATTGGTTGTGGTTGTTCTATAGAGGGTATTTACTAGTAATTCTGCACATGGTTGTCTTGGCTGTTAACTTTTATGTATAATTTTATCTGAGTACCTCCCTCACTTCTGTGTGTACCAAGGAGTTCATACTCTTGGCTCACAGTAAAAAACATCAAAAGGTAGAAGCAAAATGAGGAGCAAAGTTCCCTTTGCTAAGGCACATGCTGTGGATGAAAGGTTGGGCTGTGGGTGAGACCTGGGAGGGAAGGAAATTCCATGTCCTGTGAATTATCAAGTAAGCAAACTGTCTTGCCAAGGAGAAATGCCTGTGACCTGCCAATCATATTGCTCAGCTGACTGAAGGGACTAAAACTGCTGAAGACTTTTCACTCAGCTTGAGATACACTCCATATACTTCGAGTGCCAGGCAGTGCATTTGAAAGGATAAGAAGAGCTAAAGTTTACATCAAAATCTGTGGTCTATGGAAAATTAGGACAAAGGAATAAGGAGCAGAGGACAAAATTCTACCTTGAAGACTGAAGTATGCACCTCTTCTGAATGCTCCGCTCATGTTCACCAGGAATATCCTACTTACCAATACAGCCTGGGCAAGGTTTTAACCTCAGAGCATCTACCCAACAAATTAATTTTGTATTACTTCTCTAATTATACATAGCTACCCAAACATTCCCTGTCAATGCAGAGAGTTAACAAAAAATGTCACCTGTATTACTTGGCCACGTTACTTCATTAACTATGATGCGTTCCTAGACTTAGCCTGATCCAAGGAGGGACCAAAGTGGAGCTAGCTGACTGTCCAAGTTTGTTTGGTCCTTTCCCCCTTGCTAAGCCTATGACCTCCACAATCCCAGTAGGTGAGGGGCCAGCAGGACAGTTTGCCCCAGCCTTTTCATCTGAGATGACACACAGGGCTCTGGCTCCTTCCAGTATATTTGCTATGCCACCGGATTAAATTTTGTCTTGTGCTTTTCTGTAAGTGTGTTAATTCAGGGGCAGGAGAACTGAATGTCAGATAACTGTCCCTCTTCAAGGGGGAAGTTATCATTTCTTCCACATAATCCACCAGCCAGCTATCAGCTTGAAGCATCCTTCAGAGTGTACAGGATTAGACCAGAACACTTGTTGGCACAGAGCCCATGGTTTGTATTGCTCATGTAGCACCTAGCACCATAAAGCCTTGCTCATGTCCCCCTCACAATAATTCAGACCATTACAGAGTCGTATTAGTGATGTGGCTAGCACCAACCATATAACCCATCAATCACTGTTCTTTCTCCTGTCTCCATCTCCATTTGTTTCCTAAACTCTAATAAAAAGCCATCTGTTTCAAAGCATGGATGGCACGTACCTGGCAGGAAAGGATTTAAATTATTCTCCTTGCACACTAAAACAAAGTGTCCCAGCACTGTACAATAGCTGAGCAGACAAATTTTTGAATGATGTTCATCCCTGAGGTGGTTATCTTCACCATGACATTGAACGTGTCCTTAGCTACAGTAGAAAGAGTTTGTATTCAGCTGGAAGTCCTGCTGTCCTTTCAGTCCTACCTAATTATATTCTATAAAGTGAGCTAATTATTTGCACTAAAGTGAGTGTTTTGCCACATATTTACATAACCTCCCTCTCTCTTCCTACATGTACAGCAGCCTCTCAGCAGCTATGTCATTTGGCCACTGAGGCACCAGTCTGATAATCTAGTTTCATGGTCTAATAGACCTGGGCAGTGATCAGTTTGCTTCCAAGGCATTTGTGTAACAGGGAAGAGAGATTTGATCCCTATTGGCAATTCAAGCTAATAGGATTGCTCTTCTTATGCCTCAACCAGATTGTCACATTATCCTCATGTGACAGTCTATAGTAAATCCCACTCCCAGTAATTTAAGCCCGTGGTCTCTAGATCCAAAGCCATTAGCTTTGTCACAGTTAATAGGTTGACAATACAGTCCCCCTCCATGCAAAATTCAAAACAAAAGAAGATTGGCAAGATGTAACCTCTCTCCAAGGCCCTTGGATACTTTAGGTAAATTCCCTGCACTGCCTGAGCTATGAGGAGATGGAACATTTGAAAGACCTGCTGCAGAGACAAATCTGGGGCATTTTATCTAAATGCTAGGAAGAAGACTTAGCAACATCCCTTAATCCACAAGACCTAAGGTGAGGGGATACTGAGAGAGGAAGGGAGCAGGGAGTGGGGCAAGATCATGATTCAAAACCACCCCATTGCAGGGAATTTCAAATGTAAAACTTTCCTTCTTGCCTGAAGGGAACAGAAGTGTCCCAAGGAGGCCAGCTTCACTGCTCTCCAGGCAGCCTGAAGGAGGCCATTTCTTCCATGTCTTTCCTACATGCAAAACTCCCCTTCTCCTCTCATACGTGCCTCTTTCACTCTGTGCTCTTATCACAGTAGGGGTGGCTGCACACCAAATTTCATGACCCCTTGGAGACCACATGAAGGAAAGGACTCAGAATATCTTGTTGCGCAACAGGACTGCAGGATTCAAAGTCATTTAACTGCTCAAAATAAAGGGTCATCAATGTTCATTTTAGTTCATAACCAAGATACAAAAAGGCACCTGTCCTGAGCCCTGGACATCTTTTCCACGGAAATCTAGGTGCCATCTCAGCTTCTTAGGAAGAGGTGGTACCCAAAATTCAAATCAAAGCTCTGGCTATGCTCTATCTCTGGGCCAGCTCCTACCACTCCTCCATCCTGCCTCTTCTGCTGTTGTCAAAGATCGTCCTTCCTGAACCACACAAAAGAAAATGTATTTTCGTGTCAGCCTGTTCCTCTAAGCACTCAATTACCCTGTCAAATATCAAACACCTCTTCTTTATGGCAAATTCCTCTGGCAGGCCCCACCTCTTCCTCCTACCAGCCGCTCTTAGCTTTGTCCTTTTAAAGTGGGGCTAGAGGCAACAGTTTTTGCCCTTACTTGTTAGCAAAGGCAATTATGACCACCTTCTGAGAGTAATTACCCCTTCCTATCTGGTTCCTACAAAAACCTAAATTTTATACAATTACAGGCTACCTGGCAACTATCATGCTGCTGGGATGCACAGCAGAGCACTCAACTCAAGCCATGTTTCAGGCAGTTAAGTGCTGTTTGTATTACTTTTTGTTGTCTCTCAGATAACTGGTGTGATCTGCAGTGTACAGCAGCAGTTTATGGGCTGGAAGAGCTGTCTTCTTCCTCCCCTTCCTTCTTTCCCCCCTCCTTCCCCACACACTCTCAGGAAAGTCACACCAGGTCCCTGAGCAAGCAGTGTGGATGTACCACTGCAGACCTGTGGTTGGATCAAAATAGTCCCATTGCAAAGCATGGCATAACAAACTGGAAGACCACTGGAGAACGCTGCTCCCAGGACCCCAACCACCCTACTGGGCTGTGCCATGTCCAGGGACTAATTAACCTTCTTCTGTGCCCCACCGGCACATGACCAGTGAGCACACGACAATGGTACATTCAAAATCCAACTGAGTTCTCCACTTTTAGACAAGAAATAGCCTTCTTTAAGAAATATGAAGTATTCACATGCAAATTTTGCAGTGAGAGCAACAACTGAAACATCCTTTCTTTAAGCTTGCAAGTTCAACCTCTTCTGCAATTTCTGAGAAACAGCACAGCCCAAGTGAGCTGTGGCTTCCCATGTACCTACCAGATACCTGCCTTCCAAGACCTCTGAGCTGGTCATGCACCTAATTCAGTTGTGCACATATCCCAGTGAAAGATCCTGGAACACTTCTGGAAGTGCTGAACGATGTCCTTACCCAAGAGAGAAGGACAGAATTTGGTGCCCAGGTTCTGACAAATAACTGATCTAAGGCACTTAATGCACGTTTCTTGGGTTTGGTATAACACTATGTGACACTGTCACATTAAGGACTAGAGTGAGACGTTTGCCTGTCAGAGCCCAAGGGCTTGCACTGTAAACTGGCAATTGTGTATTTATTAAAGATATCAGATCTGATTCTGATCTCAACCTGCCATGACCTATTATTTGTACTTGCCTGTGGTGAAACCAAAATACTCCTTACTCAGAAAGTGAGTGCCTCTTGCCTACTTTGTGCACAGGCAACAACGGCTGACCCAAGGCAACAGCCTACAGAGTTGTCTGAATTCATACAGAGTTTCTGCAGAGAAGAGTTTAAAGTGAAATGTCTGAATACTGAGCCTGAGCCCCTGGTGTAACACGGGGATAATTTCACTAAAATTGATGTGTTACATAGATGGGAAGCAAATTTAAAATCAGGATTAACCTGTGAGAATGGCACTCAAAGAGGCAGAAGCAAGAGCAGCCCAAATTACCAGTGAGCCAAAATGGTGTGCCATTCCTCCACGCACCTGCCACCTACATTGGATCTTTGTCATTGAGTACAACCCTGCAAAGGGCAAAGATTATGGCATTTGCATAAACATCACTTTGGTATCAAGAGTTGTGTACGTGTTAGGAAAGAAACCAACTACTCTGTGGGGGGAACATTTTTCTATGGGCTGTGCTATCCAGTAAACAAAGTTGTTCTATGAGCAGCAAAACTGATATAATCCACTTTCCTACAGGTTAATGCCTTGTGGCCATACTTTTTCACTGCAGTAACCCCTCTGTCAAGTTCTCTTTGATCTTTCCCACCTTCAAAATTTTCCATTCCCCCTCCACACACACAGCTGAGCTCAGGCCCCTCTGCAGTATTTTTATGTACCCTAACCACAGAGAAGTTGTTCTATGAGCAGCAAAACTGACATAATCCACTTTCCTACGGGTTAATGCCTTGTGGCCATACTTTTTCACTGCAGTAACCCCTCTGTCAAGTTCTCTTTGATCTTTCCCACCTTCAAAATTTTCCATTCCCCCTCCACACACACAGCTGAGCTCAGGCCCCTCTGCAGTATTTTTATGTACCCTAACCACAGAGAGGCCATGGGACAACAAGAACCCTGCTCAATCCCATGCTGTGTGTTGGCTGGACAGACCCGACCACATCCACTCAGCAGGCAGAACTGAGCAGATCACATTGAAATCAGGCAGCAGCTTTTTCTTCACCAGAGACACTGATTTTAAATATGCCATAGAATACTCTGTGTCTTCTAAATAACCACCAGCTTTCACAAGATTTGTAGGAATGTAGTGCCTTTTAGATCTCTACCCTGATGTCAGATTTGGCTGTGTTAGTCAGTAGGCTCAAAGCTTCTTCTTGGAAGGGAGGAAGTTTGAGAGACAAATGTATGGAGAGAAATGCAATCACATAAGCCTTGCTTCGTCAGGTGAGCAGAAAAAATTGAAAAAGCTGCATATTTAGTTGGTATAACCCACAATATGAAGACATACATTGTCAGAGGGTGTGACCCTGTAGAGTTAGTTGCACGTGTGATGGAAATCTCTATCAGAACATAAAAAGGATTGGAAACTGGCCCATGTTCTCTTTCTGGCTCTGGAGACCCAACCTTTCCGGTTTTGACCAGATACGTAATAGAAAACTATAAACTGGCAACATTGTGTTGCCTCCCATTCCCAGAGGATTCCTAAACACTTTAGGGAAAGTTAACCTCCCAGATCACGTGGCTGTGGCAAGTGCAATGCTTGGAAGGCGATTCCTCCCTGTGCCCCATGGGCTTTTGCTTTCCTCTCTGAACTTTTGCTACCGACCGTCGCATTTGTTGCACTACTGTGCCTGAAAAAACAAGGAGCTGGGAGAGCCTCCCGCAGCCCTGGATTCCAAGGGTTACAATGACAGCACTGTCTGAAGCAATATTTCCTTTTCCACGTTCTGCATTTGCCAGCTGTTAACTTCATCAAGATCCTACATTGTGAAGGAGTCTTAAAAAAGGGGCAGCTCTGTTTTCTCCATAGCCTTTGTGGGAAGGCTGTCAGGCCAGATTCAACCCTGAAAAACAGTGAATTCCATGGGGTGCCATGACACGGCAGGGAGGGCAGAGAATAATTCAGCTGTAGTTTTGAAAAACCGCTCCCAGTTCAGGAACAATTCCCAGTCATCTTTGTCTCTTTAATGTCAGCCTTCCTGATAAACAGAGGGAGTAGAAGTTAGCTCCTATTTTCTGAAATAATAATCATTTGTCTTAAATATCAATGTCACTGGAAAAGCTGCATCAGGCCCTAGGCTGGGATTTCACTGCCCTGCTGAGACAATAGCAGATCTATAGGACACCCGCCACTGTACGTGCCTGTGAGATGACTCAACTTGCAACTGTCCCTCCCACCCAGGCACAGAAGTGATAGCTTTGACCTTTTGCTCATGGAAGAAATGATAGGGAAGAAAGGTCCTTCACCACTTTGGGACAAACTGCAGTGTCACTTTACCAGGGCATAGCAAAACTCAGGAACAATTTGGGGTAGGAAGTGAGGAAGGACTGTGCACTGACTGAGATGGCAGGTGACATTTCAAAAAGGCAGGACAGGATTAAGCAAACTGGAATAGGGACAGGATACAGACATGAAGAGATCTTTAATGTCATACACATCCTGGCACATTTTTCAGGCAGCACATCTTAAATCTGGAGTCCCTCCCATGTCCTCTTCCTGGAGCACTGGCTCCCTGGGGAGAACCCCAACTACAGAAACTTCCATCCTCCCATAGATCTCTTCCATTTCCTAGAGCTCTCCTGCCTAGCAGTGACCCAAAGCTGACTTTGCTTCATGTTGGGAGGGCAGATAGAGCCTGTGCAGCTGCAAATATCCCATGAACTGTATTAGGACCCAAGATCCTTTGCATTTTCCCATCACAGCAGCTAAAGGGTTTCAGATTAAAGCTTTTGCTCTGCTTGAAGGTGCTAGTACCACTCCAGACTACCTTCTATGAGAGCATAGTTAGGGCAAGGCTGAGCACTTTTGAAAATCCTGCCCCAAAGCAGAGAAAGGATCACATGAACTGAGCCATTTAATTAATAAATCTAGTGTCATTTAATTATAGCTAATCCTTTTACTGAGAACACAGCCATCACACAATGATTACTCAAAGCTGTCAGAGTCCCCAAGCTACCACTATTATGCAGCCTTCCGAGGTGGGGGATCCACAATTGCTAACTCCAGACCTGTGTGCTGCCAGCTCTCCTGGATTTGATGTGGATCACATGTGAGTACACAGCAGTGTTTTTGTTAAATTAACCAGAGGACACATGCAGTGTTTATGTCTAGGTGCACTGTGGGCTGGTATTAAGGGCTGGGTGTGCAGCATCCTGCCTCCCACTCTGCTTCCCAGAGGCTGCTTTGTGGGATGTCCATAGGCAGCTCTCCAAAGACAGCATCTTTCTCTTTTCCAGCATCTGCAACTACTCTGGAAGAAAAATCGGCAAATGTACGGTGTAGCCCTAGGATGCCTTTTGTACTTTGGCAGCACAAGGGTGCATGCCTCTCTATTTTGGCATCTCCAGTCTCCAGAGACCTTTTGCCAGGCAATGGTCCTATAAGAGGCAATGCAGATGTCTGCAGAGGGAATAAGTGCCTTTTCTCACACTTTCTCACTAAATTCTCAGAAAGTCCCCAAACTCACTGCTTTTCACAAATCTGGCCTGACCAAAGTTGTGTAGGTAAGCCAGTGTGCCTTTGGTTCTCAGCCTGTGTCAGTAGCATTAATATCTCCAGTTCCAAAAGAGATCAGAGGAATGACCATGAGGGAGAGGAGAACCGATGACCACATCTCCAGCACCTTCCCTGAAAGGGCATATAGGGAACTCATCCGTTCTTACAAAAGCAGATACATGGACTAACACATTGACTCCCAAATACTTTTGGGATAAGTGAGAAGAGAACTTGCTTCTGCATAATAAGGCCTCATCCTCAATTCTGTATAAGTACATATCTCACTTCAACCATCTGGGCTTTTTATTGTTTATCTGGACAATGGCAAGCTTCTAGCAGCCTTTATTTTAGGCTATTTCCAACAATGCCTGACAATGAAAATTTTTCTCACAAAAAAACACCTATCACTTCCACCAAATTTGGTGGAGACACACAGAGACACCTGAGGAAAAAAAGAAAAGATATTCAGCCTTTCTCTCCTGTTCTTTCTCCCTATCCTTTCCTACCGTCTGTTCACACAACAGTGAGCAAAGTTTCCTGTTCTCTCATGCACAGTGAACTACTTTATGCTACTGTTACACAACTGGTTTTGATCCTTAAGTTCATTTAAGCTTCATCCAACAACAGGCTGAAGACAAAGGTGTCCTTTGCCACCTTCACCTTGCCCTAGGTGCCTGAGCGTGTGCAAGTCAGTCCTGGCTGCAGTTTTAGCTGTCTTTCCAACAAAATAGGCAGCCCTTAACTTCCATCCCCATATGATGGGTTCAGACCCAAGCTGCTGGGCGATACAGTCAGCTAGTGTAACTGTGACAAGTCAGTGATGGATGCTAAGTGAAGTTATGGCTCATGTCTGCTCTGAGGACGATTCCTGATTTTCAGCAGCAGCCCCAGCTTGTGGTCTTAGCTCTCAGTGGCAGGGTTAGGCTGAAACTCAAACAACACAGGAAATTAGAAAGGAGATCTAAATATAGCAAGTTCCAGCTAATGTAGCAACACCTGCTAGGGAGAGTTAAGATCAGAGCTACAGCCCCTTAACGCTGAATTCCCCTGCGTTTTGTTGTTGCCAGTTCCTGTCCAAACACCACCGTGTGCTGCTCCTCCACCCTTCTGCTGCTCACAGGGGATAGCCCCTGGAGGGCAGATGTCAGATCTGCCAATAGTCACAAGAGGGATGTGGAGATGAGCTGTGTGGGATGGGCAGCCTGCATACCCTCTGCATCTTCACAGGGAGCAGGAACTGAAGGGCAGAGGAGAAAGGAAGGCTAGGGTGGCTATAGTGAGGTATTAAATAGCACTTGCTGGATCTTGGCTTGACAGGGATTCAACTGCCCCTGTTTCTAAGCCCTCAGTTCCTGGGGAAGGGTAGATATGAGAAGGCTGAAGGAAGTAGAGATGAGCTGGTGGGAGCAAAATTTACACCACCTACTACAGGCCTCTGTGCCTCGGGCAGAAGTCAGTGACTCTACCGAGCTCCCAACAGGTGGGAAAACTGGGCCTCAGCACCTGGCCAAGTTCCCAGAAGACCTGCATGCAATGATGGTGTAAATAACCTGTTCTACATCCCACATACAATATTTAGGGTCAGCTGTACTGAACATCTCACCAGTCCCCTGCAACCCCTGGCACAGCCCAGCCCTCTCTCCTTGCCCAGGAGGGCTTTGCTCCTACCTTGCTTTCCTCCAGGCAGTGTGAGAGAGGCTGATCTCCATCACCTTGCAGATCCTGTCCCCTTAATGAATAAGGGAAGGTTCAAAAACTGTTCCTGCAAGGAAGCACTCACTTGCACTCCTTATGCTGGAGCTCTGTATGATTGTTGCTGAAGCAGACCAGTTCCTTCTGGTGAGAATTACTGGGTGAAATACTGTGGTCTGCATTACACCAGGAGTCATGCCAGACAGCAAAGCTGCAATTAGAAGGGTCCTTGGACAAGCTCAGTCTACCACAACCACAGATGGATGGTTAGTTCAGACAGGTCTCCAGAGCATCCACTTCTCAGCCTGTGGCCACAAAAAGCTCCCCAGGGCTCTATAACAAGCCTGAGCCACAGCTTTTGTGTTTCACAGGAAGAGAGGAGTAGCAATCACGGGCACCCCTGGTGTTCTCAGTCCCTGCTGTAAAACTCCTAGATTTCCAAATCTTTGGAAATTAGCCAGGCCTCACATTACACAGGGAACAGGGAAAAACCCAACACGCAGTGGTACCTCCCTGTTTGACCTAAAGGGTCACTTTCAGGGGTCAGCTTGACCCCAGGAGCATGGGGTCAAGATACGCAAAACAGGGCAGTGTAGAAGCTGTCCTGCCACTAACACAAGCTTCTCTTTAGTCATAGCTACTCTTCTGAGCTTCTGACGATGAGGAAAGGAGACCTGGGAGCCAAGTTGTCCCCCAGATTTTGGGGAAAAAATCTTTTTCTTTGCCTAGTTTTCTGGCCTTAGGATGAGTAAATTTCTGAGGGAGGCCTGTTTTTTTTTGCCAAGGAATTAGGCAGTATTGAGCCTCCATTTATTCTTACAAAGAAAATAATGACTTTTTGGTGGGAAGATCCAAGCTTTGCCAAGAAATATGTTTTGGCAGTTCTCCAGAGGCAATGACAGAGGCAAACAGACTTCCCTGGAGAATGGAAGGGTAGATGGAGCTATGTGACCCTGGACTTCAGTTTGGACTTGGCAAATTCTTTGGATCTGTGAATCTGAGTGATAAGCAAGGGTGTTTGCTATGAGTTTGACCCCAGAGAAGAAATTAGCAGCATGGGCACCACAGCACCCAGGCACATGATGGGGTATGTCTGAAAGGCATCACTGTATTTCGTACATGCATTCTCAGCTGGAGTGAAATGAGGTAGTTCGGGTACTCCTATTCCTGGCAGCATGGCTCCGAGCCAGTGGCAAAAGCCATGCAGGAGCTCTTTGGTGCTTGGCTGTCACTGAACTCCACATTGCTGTGGCTCCCAGGTAGTTCACACGTAACCTCCGTGTGTCTGCATGAGCTGTGGGCACACCTCCACACTAGCACAGGCACAAGCTTGCCAACTCAAAACTCCCAGGGTCAGCCTGGCCTGTCAGCATTCATGGGGTGCCTAACCCAAGCAGGCTGGGAGTTTTGCTGCTCCCTGCCCTCTTCAGGAGGTCCTAGCCAGAGTTCTCTGCAAAGAGCAAGATCCTAGTTCAGGGTCCATCTCCGGATGCACGAGTTGCTCAGAGATTCACGTATTGCTCTCCCAAAAGAGACCGTGAACTCATGCTTAAATGGGGAGAGGCATCTGTTTCCCCGTCAGCACTTGGGTTTGACATTTTCACTGCTGCCAGTTTCCAAAGCGCAGCTGAGAACATAGGTAATCACAATGGACAATGCTCCTTTCTTTAACAGACTATGACCTGAGCCACTTCCTGGAGAAGCATATGGCTCAGCACACTTTTGCTTCCAGGGATCCCCAGAGATCCCAGATCGCTGCTGGAAATGTCAGTCATTCCCTGAAATTCAGCCTCCAGGCTTCACCACAGGAAGTGAAGTTATTTTGCTCAGCCCTGCAGGTCCTCATGCATCTTTATCCAGCAATTTCACGTGGAGGTACAGGACAGTTCCTGCTGGACTTACCCCCTGCCTCTGGCCACAGAACAAAGGTCAAGCAAATAATACCAGGTTATTGCAGTGAGTGACACATAATCAACAGAATAGGTGTAAGCACTATATCCTGAAAGATCTGGGTTGCCTCTGCTCCTCACCAATTGCCTTCACTCATAGTCCCTTTTGAAAGCTTTACAAGCCCTCAGCAGTCACAGATCAGTTACCTGAACTTTTTTTTCCCCCTGAACTTTTCTTGTTATCTTTGGACAGCTGGGTCTGTGAAATTGCCTATTAACAGTTTGCAGAGCAATTTAGCTAATCTCAGACAAGTACATGTGAATCTAATGGCCAGATATAATGGCTTGACAGATCAATAAGGCACATTCCAACTCTACAGAGTCTAGACTTCCTGGGGGTGGTGGGATTTCTAGAGCAAAGTTGCTGAAAAGTTATGCATGGGTTTGTGCAAGAGGCAAAGGAGAGGAGCAGAGAAGGGGTGGTGTATTCAGCCAGAAAATGTCTTGAAGATCCTGAAGAAGTTTTGTTCTGGATGAAGACATCCTAGAGGGACCATTGTCAATTCTTCTGCTTTCTAATTTCAGTGGAACAGTATTTCTGTGAAGCTGAGAGGCTTTGCAGATCTGGGTTGAGTGGGTATGTGAAACTGGACACACATGCATACACCTGTGTTGCAAGCACACAGGCATGCATGTCACACTGTGGGGAGCTTATTGTACACACATATAATAACATTTGGACCCACTGAAGTCCCTGGGACAAATGGGTTTGGCAGCTGTGTGTTCCTGATGGCAGCGTGTGGAGTTACTTGACGATTCTGAGAGGACTGATGGATACCTCCACCACCCGTGTGTACTTCAGCAGAGAAGAGAGACCATTACACATTTCCAGCCACATCTTTTGTCACTCTGCTGCCTATTCCAGCAGTATGACTGCTCTCAAAGGTAGTGCTCGTTTCTGTAAATAAACTCTGATAAGGGCCTAGCCCCCAGCTGGTGTAATAGAAGACCATGCAGCGGTGCTCGTTTACAGCAGCTGAGAATTTGCCTCCCAGCCCAAAACAAGACTCTATAAAAAGATGGTTTCTCAAGTTCAGCTGTGATGCAAAAAGCCTTCTTCCTATAAGAGGGAACTAAGTGTGTGGCTTGCAGCAGCAATGCTCCTGCTAAAAGTGCCTAGGAGAGGGTACATAGCTACGCTGTTACCTACTCCCCCTGCTTCTCTTCTTCCTCAGCTGGCCCTGATGTGCTGGTGGTCATTCTGGCAGCACTTCGGCTCACATGGATTTTCTCTGGCCAGTCTTAGAAAAATGAGTCTGAGAAATCCGTTGCATGCACAGCAAGCTCTCCTCCCGGCAGACACCAGAAGGCTGTGTCTTCCTGATAATATTTTCTGTTTTCTATGCCTCCCTCTGCTCTTAACCATGTTATTTGCCCACTGTGTCCAAACCAGAGGTACACTACAATGTTCGGCAGAAGATGCTGGTGCTACTTTGTGACAGAAAATCCCGTGTGCTCAGCTGCCTGTGGAAAGCTGGGTTTGGTCTGTCTCTACCTTGACACAAATCACATATTTGCTCTGCTTCTGCAGAGCCTGTACAGCCTCATTCTTTAACCTCCAAGTCACTCAGTATACACTTAGCAGCAGGGATGAAAGGGGCTTCAGGAAATAGCATGCTGAGATGTGAGGCCTCCCAGGCCTCCAATCAACCCCCCTGAAGGGGAAAAGCCTAGGGCTAAAGACCAAATTCTAATTATAACAACAGAGCTGCAGTCATTCCAAATTATGTCAAACTCTTCAATGAGGAATTAAACAAGTTATAAAAGGGGTGCACTTTCTTATTCTTCCCTCTAGATTTAATAGTGTGATGTTGTAAAAACATGGTGGTATCTAAACAACACATGAAGGGAACATTAAAGTGGCATGTGAATGACAGAGGAAAACAATATTAGCGTGATAGACACATCCTTTCTTGCTCCACAGGCATGATTTACTACTGAATTACACTAGGTTTAGGCTACAATAGTGCCTTAGGTTGCAGTGGGGATAATTCTTAAATGAAACCAACAAAAGCCTAACAAAATCTAATGACCAGAATTTGGTAAACTGCAAAGATTGCAACGTAAAGTGAAAGAAGATCTTGTCCTTATGAACAAGGATCACTGGCTATGTTACCAGCAAGCATCATGAGTTGGTCAGTTTGCATCTTTGTGTCAAGACTGAGGAACTTCCCAGGAGGCAGAACCTGAATATACCTCAACCTCATTTTCATGCTCAGAACCAAAATTGCTGGGAAAAAGAATAAAAGTATGGTTGAATAATAATAAAATCACAGTTGTCCCTTCCAGGCTGAGAGTTTGTGAAACTCTGAAAAAACTAGTACCGCAGAGGTGAAATGAGACAGGTGGTAATTGCATGAGCACAGATTGAGCCCTGCAGTCTCAGTAGCTGCTTCTCAGAAGACTTCACTCGCACTTTCACATCTGCACATCTTGGTGTGCAGCTCTTTAGGTTAACTATAGATGGGTGATACCTCCCTCCCCGTGGCCCGATTCTTTCACCACTTCTCCATTATACAGTCATTTCCATCTGTGCAAAGTGGGTGGTGTTTTACACATACTTTCTCTTTTGTCAGGTGTAAGTGGCTGCAAGAGGTGCAAAACAGAGTGCAGCTGCAGGAAGGAACAAGAAAAACAAACCATTAATAGGTTATTTCTCTCCATGAAATCTGCTTTTTGCCTGCTTCTGGCATTATACCTGGAGATAGGACTAAGAAAATGTCATAAGAATATTCCTACTAATTCCATATGTGTTTGTATATTATCTAACACAGTAGAACAGTAATAAACAATATTTGATACACTGTACCCAAAAGAAGTCCTGAAAGTTATTTATTTAGTGATATTAAAGAGCTTCAGAAAGGCGAAGAATTCAAGCTGAGGAAAATGTCTCACACATAAGCACAAACCAGAGCGCAGGATTACAATGGAAAAAAATTGTACAGCTTTAACTACAGTAGCAACAGCAAACTACAAAGGACAGAGCACTTTGTGTTTCACACATCAAACCTTTTTGCAGTTAACCTCTCCTATCAACTGGCAGTTGAAGGGATTAGTCACCTCTGCTCAAATACTCATTTCACATAATCGTCTCTCTCAGGCACCTTTTACCAGGCAAAGTATTTCACAGAGCTGTGCAACAGAAAACATAGGGGTTTTCAGTGAAACATTTTTTTGGGGCAGTGTAAAATGTCTGAAAAGGCCATTAAAGTGTTTCTTTTTAATCTCCTTGGTGGGACCAGACAAGCTGTGACAATGTAGTATCTGTTGTAACAGCAAGATACTGAGCATTGCTGTACCTGCACACCCGAGCAACTGTGATATCCAGGAGGCTACATTTATACATTGTGCCTTGTGCAGCTCTACTCAAATCAGCAGGCCCTTTCAGACCAAAAAATGCTCAAGTCAGAACCTGTCCCTCTGGGGCTGTGCTGTCCTCCACCATCATCTGCTCTCCCTCCGCCTGGTACAGGGTGTATGTGTGGGGTCATTCCTCCTCCTGCTTCCCTTTCTCTACTGCCAAAAGAAATGCCTAATGGATCTCCAACAGCATCAAAGTCTGAGATGCTTTTGGCTTGATACAGGGGCAAGTTCTTATTCTGCCGTGCAACTTCTAGGGTGTCTTTAAAACACTTCTTAGCCAGGCAAGCGGTTGCAATGAACAAGGAGTTACTTGAAGGGGCTTGCTATGACATCTTAATCAAACTGAAATCTGTCCCTTGTTGCACTTTCTTCCCAGGACACACACAAGGATTATTGGGTAGAATCAGTATTTGGTCAATTAATTGCTCCCTGGAGAGGGCTTGGGCAAGGAGCTGCTGTGTGCATATAAGCACTGCCAAGCTATGCAGCATCAGGCCTCCTGTGGCTGCTGAGATTGATGGGTGGCATGTGTGATGGGTCATACTGGGAAGGAGGCACCTCGGCACCCACCTTCCTTCCCTCAGTGGGTGACCCACCCAGCTGGGAACACTGCACACCCCTGCAATCTTTATTTTCATGGAAGCAAAAAATAGAAAACAAAACTATGAAGGTAGTTACCCATAAAAATAATACAGGACCAGATTTATATTTCAGGTTTATACTGCCCACAGTTTAAGGCCAGAAGGGACTATCATACAGTTTGCTCTGACACTTTGCATATATATCATAGGTCATTTAATTTTAACCACTTTTCCCTGCACCTAACCCAAGAGCTTGTGTATTCAAAAGGCAGTTCAGTCTTGATGTAGAGCCATCAGAACATGGAGAATCCATCACATTCATTAATCTTCTTCTCCTTTGCAAATGTGAGGCTTCTGTCAGGTGCACTGATTTGACTTTGATTCACAGCCATTGTTTTTCACTTTGCTTTGCTTTGCAAGGGTAAGTAACCCTTTAGGGCCTGCCATTTTATCCCTGTGAAGTTACCACCTATAAATTTTAATTCAGGCACCATTCCATCTCCTTTCTGACAAGCTAACCTCCGAGTCTCTCCCTGCAAGGCATTTCCTTCAGCCTGTGAATCATTTTATAACTGCTTTCTCCACACTCCCATTTTTTCAACATGAATTTTAAAGCATGGACACTAAAAGTATACACTTTTCTGTTTGGGTTTTTCACATGTTGAGAAGTATGAATTATACTTCCCTCCTTCCTCTGTTCTTATCAGCTGATTCAAATATCAGCTTTTCCATTATTTCAGTCCAGACTGATGTTAAGCTAACCAGCAAACTCATCCCCTCCCCTTCTCGGAATCACTGACTTAGCCCTTGCCCAGTTTCCTGGGGGACTTCCAGCATCCAGGAACTACTTGGCATTTGTACTAGTGGGCTTGTGATTTGCACAGCCAGGTCCTTTATAGCCCTGGCCTGTAACTTCTCTGGAGGTATGGATAGAAACATTTTTCTCTCTCTTAAAAGTTATTCAACAGTCACTCTGTTTACCTAAGGGAAAGTATTTTCTGTCCTTATTTAAAAGGAGGATATAAATTGTTTCCAACTGCAAAGCAGAAATATTTATCCTGCATATCTGCCTTTCCCCATCACTGACAATTTCCTCATTCTCACCTAACCACCTATTCCGTCACCAGAGGCTCTCATTTTTCTCTAAGACATTTTTTGCTTTGGTTTTAATTCTCTTTTTTTCCTGATATCTTTTCCTTCCCTGAGCAGTTTCCTACATTTCGTGCCTCTCAGTTACTATTTCTTGCAGTCTCTTTC
>NW_008604807.1:164556-202245 GCF_000691845.1 Merops nubicus
TGTTATACACCATAGAGAAGAGAATACTTCTACATGTTGTTTTCACCATGCCTCTGATCCAGCATTGGAGGTCATTAGCATATTCTGGGTTTTAAAATGTGAACGTGTCCAAACACAGGGAGTCAGAACTGAAAAATAATATCTATTTTGCTTAGAGGACTAAAGAGAATACAAATCACATCAAAGACTGATTACTAATATGCGTTTATTTTTGTTATTCAGTTACAATATTCCTTAGTATTTTATAATGCTTTGTTCGTGAATAATTTTACACTGCTTCTCAGTATTTTCACTTTCCTTGGCTTGAACCTTGACTTTCCAAAATATTTAACTCTAGCTCAAAACACAGGTCTGTCATTTTTTGGTCACACCCCCTGCTAATGCCCAATTACCCCTAGCCAGGAACAAACTTGCCACCTTTGTTGAAGAGGACAAAACCCATTCACTTGCCAGAATAATGCTTTTAATGGCTCACATGTGCAATGAGGTGATGCTCAAAGGAGGAATCTTTTCCCTTTATGGCTGTGAAGGCACCATGGGGTTGGGTGGGCTCCTCATGGGAGTTCATCAGAGCCAGGCCACCCGTGCCTGGCCAGGAGCAGGGCATCTGGGAACACCACAGTACCCCGAGCCCCTGGGGCTGACATGGGTTACCATGGGCTGCCCTGGGGAAAGTGGGGCCACATAACCTTCCTGGAAGATGATTTTACTTATTTTATAATGATGGTTGAATAAAGTAATTAACGTTATGTCACCTCTCCCAGATGGAGCACTGCTTCCCCACAGGCAGGATCAGGGGGTGGTGAGCTATCCACGCTGCAGTGGTGGCACTGCCATTAGGGCTGTGTTGGTGAGGCCTCCCAATTCCAAGAAGAAATAATGTAGAGCTGCATTAGCTTGGGTTGGGAGAGCATTGCAGATGCCTCCTTGGCAACAGCTGAACAACATTTCTTAATTTCCACTGGAGCGAGTTAAAAATGGTTCTGTAGATCCCTGGTAGATAGAAGTGTTTATTTTTAGCTTGGATGACCAAACCTCAATGATCAAGATGCTTTAGACAAGCTTTCTGAAACTGTGGGGAATTTCAGGCTTGAGGGTTTTCCTCAGAGTCATCTCTGGTGCTCCCTGTTTTCAGCAATTTCTGTTTGATCACTCCTGTGAGGAAAAGGCCAGGTCAGCTATGTGCTCTTTCAGGAATAAAACAACCATTACCACAACATGTGATGGGCAAGCCATGAAGCCACAGGCTTTTTTATGAAATCAGAAATTAAGTAGGAAAACTTTAGAATATATGTAAAAAAAAAAAAAACAACACACACAGACACAAAACAAAAACAAAACAACAACAACAAAACCACAACAAATGCATGTATAAACCCCAAATTTCCAGAGCAGTAAATGATTAATTCCTTATTTATAAAAGTAGCATTTCTGAAGACCCATGGAGATGATTCTGTTTCAGTATAATTTTTTTTTAATCAGACTTTGAATTAATTAACATAATTAGTCACTACGGGGGGGATAACTTGGACTGATTTTATGGAGTCTTTTGTTGTGCTGTTACAGGTCTTACAGCTTGATTTAAATGTGGCTGGAGGGACTTATTAACAGGAGTGATTAATGCTGCATAAAATTGATTACAACCTGATTTTAGCTGCAAAACCACATTTCTGCTCACTTTCGTCATGAGTGATTGCAGTGACTTCAGACCAAAAGCAGTTTGGTTTATGATTGAAGAGCAGCAGTGGCACTGGTGGCCCATAGCCCTGGCCATCGATGATGGCAAAATTCACCTTGGCTCACACTGCTGAAAAGCCTTGAGCCAGACTGGGGTTACTGTGAGGGGACAACGCTTTAGCCTGCAGCTGGAGATAGAAAAGTCTGCTAAATCCTCTTTACTGACTGGGAAATCAGTTTTCAGCTTTTATTTGGTCGGCTTCTCTACGTGAGCATCTGCCTTACTTAAGCATCTTGTGTCCCTTTTTCTACAACAGTAAACACAGAGAAGACCTAGCCCTGAAAATTCTCACTCTTAACTTTCCCTATAAATCACTCTTAACTTTCACTGTAAATAAAGTCAGAAGCATTTCAGACTTTGGTAGGCTGCTGTGTGTACGTAAGTGGGTACAAAATACACACACATATGTCTGCAATGGCTAGAAAGAATGGGACAGATCCTGATGTGCGAAGCCAGAATGAGTAGTACCTGAGCCTACAAAGGGTCCCAGCCAATGGAGTTATTTCATAAATAAGTGACTATGCAAAGTGTCTGGCACTCTGCATTAATATTTTAGATTATTTCTAGTTTTATATCAGTAGTACTACCATCAATATGCAATAAAAATCTAATTTGAATTTTATGGCCCTGGGTATTGTTAAATAAAGCAGATGTGAAGTTTCTAAAGGTTTGGCTTTGAAAAAGAAGGAAGACATTTCACACAGTCAATGACATCTAATTTTTTCAAAGGCTTTGCTCGACATTTCCAAGAAAAACAGTTCTTTTCTGATGAAAGGCTGCACAGAAAGAAATGTCATGTGGAAAGGAGGAGTTTGTATTTCTTTAGGTTTTATTTTCATAAAAAGGAAGAAGTGAGTACAGTGAAAGGAAACAAAAAATCAAACTTAAAATTTAACAAAGATGTAGGATGTCTCCATCATGTCTGGCATAAAATCACCAGAAAAAAACTGTATTATTGTCCCTGAAACCAGCCCCGGCATCAAATAAGATCATCCCCCTTTCCCAATAAATAATCTATGTGCCTGTGACTTTCCAGTGTCATAAATGAGGGTGGGTTCCTTTTTTTCCTTTCTTTTATGCTAGTTCAAGACAATGGGCTTCGCCACCACATAATTTGAGGACAAAGCAGCAGGAAAAGTGCCAGCCTTCTGTTTTAGTAGAGCTTCTGCTCACATGCCTGACACTAGCTACACACAAGAAATTAAGTGAGGAACCTCAAGCCTGCAAGCCAACAGGCTCGTTTCGGCAGCCCACCACAGCATGCTGAGGTCTGGATATCTGCCTCTAGCTGTGGGACACATGCCCAGAGGCTGTTGCCTTGCCTGTGACTTGGAAGGGAATGTGCGCACACATGTGGGGTGGACCAGCAACCCCAGGGCGTGAGATGTGTGCCTGGCTGGGTCATGCACATCAGTGCCAACGGGAAACTTGCTACGTTTATTTGTGTCAGGGGGAAGGAGGAAGAAGAGAAAGGATCAACTCCTTGAGCACTTGCCAAGCCATTCATGAGTGTCGTGTGCTTGTTGGATCAGTTAGAACTAGGGCTGGATGAATATTATTTGCCAAATGCATTATTTAGCAAATGTTGATCTTTTTCACTGAATATACTATTTGACTAATCATCTCTGTAGTAGCCTACCAGCTCTAGCACCATTCAAATACCATTTGTTGAATAATTTATGAGATGAACAAAGACAAAATGCATTGAATAATTTATTCAAAGCAAAATTGCTTCCAGTATTTGGTTAGCTCTAATTAGAGCCTCTTTTTGGCTAGATAACACACATACATGCACGTACTCAGGCATACATACACAGAGGCACACGCGCACATATGCAGCAAGCCAGATTTGGGGTGCACAGCAGATTGGCACCACTTCATCCACTTTATGCTTGAGGCACACTGAACAAAGATTCATAAATGGGCTAAAAGAGTGAGTCTGAGTCAGAAATTTTGAATCTGACACTGAATTTTCCCTGCAAAATGTAGGGTGATATGCAGTAGGTCAGGAAAAGAGGAGCTGATAATTCACGTAGCAGGTGGTTTTAGGACAGTTTGAGAGGAAGCAAGAGCAAAAAGAAATCCTGCCTAAAGTGGATCATCAGCCTGCCATCTTTGACAGAATGTGTGTAAAGAAAGAAGATGTTAAACGTGGTGGGTTGTAAGTATGGACTTTCCTATTTCACACTCAAGTGTGGACAGAAAAGGAGATAAGGGAGGGCTAGCAGGTATGTTATGGTGACAGAATAAAAGACTGCTGCGTGCAGTCCCTAGCTGTCAAGAGGCCCAGATCACATTCATATGCTGTGGAATGGGTTTTTGCCACAACTCTCCTGGAGTGCTTCCATTTATTCCCTTTCAACTTCAGTTTTTCTTTAAGACAGGTTACACCCAAGTTCCTAGGACAAGGAGAAGCTTCACTGACCACAGTGAGCTGCTAGACAAAGACGTACTGGCATCTTCTGTTGGTTACCTGATTTTTCACAGCTAATTTGGGGGCAGGTATTCCAGGTAAAGTGTCAGCTTTAATTCACAGCCCCTTCAAAGTTGCTTTCATATGGAGCCAGGTAACCTCTCAGAGTTTGGTACCTCCAGGTCAGGGCTGAGGGCAGCAGAGAAATTTTACTGACAGTGCAGCTGTTTGCACCGTAGCTAACCACGTGGATAAACAAAGGGCTATAATTTAGCCAAGATAACCTTTGTGATAACCTTACAAATGCTGACATAAACCACATGTGCTGCCCAATCCCAGAAAGGCAAAGACAAACCGTACATAAACTCCCAAACTTTACAAAATTTACATGTTGGTATATCCAGGAGCATTATTAATAGAGAGGGATCCCACATTCAGGCCTAGTTTTTGAACCCCCTGGAGCACAGGGAGTAGAAGATCATCTCCAATAACAAGAGATGTGTATCAAATGAGAAAAGCAGCCAAAGCAGACTAGAAGGCATTGTGTACCTCAAAGAAAAAAGCTTTTCTTGACTGTTTGTTGTCTGCATCTTTTATTTATATAGCTAGACAAGATAAATGGGACAGATATGCAATCAAATCAAAATGCAACGATAAAACAGAGACCTCTAATTGGTCATCTTGAAGGACAAAGCTGCATCTTCTGTGGTTAATTTGCTCCCAATTATTTTTTTTCCTGGATGTATTTTTGTAGAGCTCCCAGAGCTGCCCTAATGGTAGAAAAAAAATAATGGAGATAATTGGGAACATCCTGAATAACCTAATTCCAGTGTCCCTACGGTATGACTAGACACCTAAAGGATGTCTCCAGGACAATGTCAACTGGCATGAAAGGCTGCAGCAAAGGCATCAGAGTGAGGTCGCTCTGTTTAAAAGCTTGTTGGCACTTTCAGTTTAAAAAGTCACTTGGGAAGTACTTCTTTCTATGGTTTCTCTTTTTGACCTTCATATATGATGTGCTACTGTGAAAGCAGTTCATCATCTGCTTAATCATCCTGTCTCTTCACGGTACATAGATAGTGGATCCTTTCATACACAGGACTTAAGGACCTGGGTTATAGAGGACATTAGTGTTCAGGGGCACAACTCAGGAGGGGAAAGACAACACCACAGTTAGGCATCTTGGATAGAAATTGGTATATGAGGCTTCAGCTTCCCTTTCAGCACAGGTAACTTTGCTGCACAGGCATGTGGACAGAGCAGGAGCATGCAAGTGAGTGCTGGAGTGGCTGGGGAACACCAGCTGGAACATTTCAGATCAGAGAGAATGCACAGTGGTGCAGGTACTTGCAAGAATTTGCCATAAAAAATATATTCAGCAGATGTAGGGGCAGGAAGGACTTCTTCTCTCTGTATTTACTGCACCTTCTGGACAGTGTCCTCTTGCAGCATTGAGAAGGAATGATGACATCTCAAGTCCAGGGGAAGATACCATCTCTTGTCACAGGTGTCTCATCTTGCCAGGGTCCAAGCATGGTGCCTGAACCTCTCCTCCTCTGATAAGTGTTTTTAACACTACATATGTGAGTGTGTATTTTAGTATGCAACCATGTGGAGAGCCAACTCAGGTCATAGTTAGATGTTTGATTAATTTGCCACAAAGCAAGAGCTCTAAAAATTTCAGGCTTGAATAAATAATCTTTGCCCTTTTTTGAAGGAATTTATTTACAAGAGCATCAAAATGAAAGTGACAGCAGTGGCAGCAAGCAAATTACCATTGCCTAATTGGGCCCAAAGAGAGTTTGGGGCCTGAAACATCCCTTCATGTAGATTGACAAAGCAAAGCAAAGCACACTTATGGTGTGCACATGCACATTGAGTTTACCAGTCCTTAAATTTTGTATTTTTCTGCAGTCACTGAAGTGCAGAAAGTTCTGTATTCTTCCCTGCTTCTGTTCCTGTGTTTAGAGGCTTGTAAGATTTGCAGTTGGAGATCTTTATTCATCATTAGACATGGAAACAAACTTGCCAGGCACTTTGTTGAGTTTGTTCTGTTCCTTTTCTCTCCCTCATCCAGGAACACAAGCCAGCCCAATAATTTTGCTGCTCTGTCTCTCCTAGGCAAGGTTGCTCAATGGTGAACAACTTCTTGTAAAAAGAGCTGCAAAAATGCCAAGTACCAGCTGCTGCACTTGAAAATGCACCTCGTTCCTTCATGCTGAGAGTCCAAAATTTCACATGGAAGCTTGCGCATCCTTGTAGCACTGTCCTTCAAAAGTGTCCAGCACAGCCCTCTGTTACTATGCCATTGGTTATAAAGCAAAATCATAAAGCCTTCAATTATTTCACTAGAAACAAAACTTCCCTCAGTTTGGTAGTGGAGAGAGGGCCACCAGAAAACCAACTGATCTATGCTACTAACCAAACAGAAATTTCAAGGCTTCAAGGTTTTAAGCTGTAGCATTTTAGATCACTGGGATTTAATAACTGCTTGAGAATAAGCTTTCTTAAGTTAAAGGTTGATGGTTCTGTATGTCTTAAAGGATTTGTTTCTAATTTCAGCTGGTTTCTTTTTTTTGTTTTGGCTTTTTTTTTTTTTTAAGAGATAAATTGAGATAGTTCTCCAAATAACCTCAATTTCTGAAAGTCCGGGGCTGCCCCGTAAGCACAGCGTGGGCCTGGGAGCCAGTGGGGAGAAGCACCAGGCTGATGGCAGTGACTCAGCTCAATCATCCCCAGGCAGGAGGGCAGAGCCCTGTGGGTAGGGACTATTAGTCTGGTAGGGCTTAGTCTCACAGGGCTCCCAAAGTGCACAAGAGCACTTGTATGAATGTCCCCAACCCTCTTCATCCATTCTTACTTAAAGGTGTTTAATTTTCACAATAAAAGGTGTACATTAAAGATGTGAGGAAGGAAAAAATATAAACACAACCTCTATATGGGATATGAATATGAGTCTAAAAAAACATGAATACATAGAGGCAGCAGAGTTTATTCTACAGGATTCAAAACAAAGGAAGGACATGCCAGGCTCCAATGTTTAAAAACAACCTGTGACTGAATTACATGAAGAAAAGGTTAAATCACAGCAGAAAATTGAGTTAGGTTAACAGAGAAGCTGTCATTTCTAAAGATGTAGAAAGCTGCAAGATCAGATTTGTCATCAGAAGTCAAACCAGTGAAATTTACCTTGCTTGCTAGCAAAAAATGAATATTATGCATCAGTGCAAAGACAAGCTTTAGAGAAAAGCATAATCCTGTTTCTATGGAGTTTTATTTCAGAAAGGGGCAGTTTTGCACATCATTTATCTTTTTCTGCGAATAAATTTGTTAAGCCTGAGAAGATGGAATCCATTATATGGTCCCATAGTCAGATTGCACGATATGCAGCTGTGAGATGTGTTATTATGCAGTAGAGATATAGCACAAATTACTCTTCTCAGAAGGGCTGCAAATCCAGTAAGAATGGTAAATTTTAATTTTTTGTTAACTTAGCTTTGGTTATTCGTTTCTCTGGCATTGTAAAGTGAAAGGAAGAGAAGAACCAGAAGCAAGAAAGTGTGATAGAAAACTCATTAATTCAAAGCTGAATCCAGCCTTAAAACCCTATTGATGCTGGTGAGTTTGGAGTATACCACAAATGTGGGAAATTTCCTGAATGCACAAAATCAGGCTTTGGGGTCAACAGAGTGTAGAGCTGACAGAGAAGCAAGATAATACCCTTAACCTATAAGCTGGAATAGCATCTACAATATTTTGGCTGTTATGCACCACTAGTTGCAGGGTACAGGGGCTCCTGGATCCGTTTAAACAGAAATCCATGACCTGTACCTGACCTACCCTCACATTACCCCCAGCCTGCACAGAGAGCAAATTGCTGCAGCGCAAGCTGTTAAAAATTATTGTTTTATCTTGGGAAGGTCTTCAGGCATGTCTTGCTGTTCCCACTGAAATACACTATGGCTTTACCATTGGTCACCAGAGGGCAAAAAGGAGAATTTGATCCCTTTAGAAAGAAATGCTCTCCAGAATTTTTTTTGTTGTTGTTGTTGTTATATGTGCATGTCCTGTCATCTAATTTACTGAAATCATTCAGTCATTCCCTGCAAAATGCTTTTATTCTATAAAACTTTGTCCTCCTTCAGCCCCTTTTCTGTTTGCTGGTCTTGATCTTATTGCTCCGCTAGCTGGCAACAAGGTCTGAACACCCTGTTCAGTCCCTCCCTGTGAAGCACAAACACACACTTTACTCCCAGGTGTTAAGGGATAACACTGCCCAAGTTTGACAAGGACACCCTATCAAGCTGGAGGGCTGGATCAGGTATCTCTTGGATTGAGGAGGTTACTTCATCAAAAGCATGAAAAAGCATTTTAGGAAAAGCAACACGTACTTGACACCAACAGCGCAACCCTCGGGTACAATTAAACATCAGGAACTACTCAAACATTTGAACGCTTTCCTTTTCATGAACATCTGTTTGTTGACCTTTGGGAAAGAGACTCTTTTGTGGCCAGTTTTCAGTGATAAGAAGGTGCTGTCACAAAAAGCTGCTGTCACAGCTGGCGTGGTACCAAAGCTGGAGCTGGGAGATTGAACTGTTGCTGGAAGGGGTTCATCCTAGTCCGCACGGGGCAATGTGGGGAAGTTTGCTCTGCTGTCACCCTTGTTTTATCTGTTCTGCGGGTAAATAAAGGAGTTCAATCTTTGCAGCTGCAAGCTCAGCAGCTCTCTCCACCACATCATTCACTTGAAGATAAAAACGATTGTGGAGAGTCTTAGATCTCTGGTGCAAGCTGTTATTTGATTCATTTATTGGCACAGGGTTCTAAAACATGGTAGGTGCTTTTTTGCCGATAGGAGGAGACACAATTCCCTAGCTTTCAAGAGCTGACAGCAAAGATGTAGCATACATAAAGAACCCTAATACAGAGAGAGAGGGAAAGCGTGCAACATTAGATTAAGTGGCTGCTTATGGTTGTTGTGGTGGTTTGAACACAGGGATGCATATGTACACATACGTATTCCTTACGCGTGCACCTCTGTGCTGCAGATGTCATGTGTATAAACAACAAAATGGAGACTCAAGCAGTTATCCAATGGGAATTTCCTGGCCAATGTACCAGATCTAACCAGGGCTTTAAAATTACAGTGCTCAAAATAGTACAAAGGGCTGCAATACAATCACTGCAGAAATCAGTTGGGGTGCAAGGGACAGAACAGGCACTGCTTTAAAGAGCAAAAATGCTTTCCATTGACCCATGAATAGTGTCAGCATGTGAAAGAGCAGATCCCTGCTCAGGGAGCCGACTAGCATGTGGTGGTGGAAGGTATGCAGAGCACCAGCCTACTGCAGGCACCAATTACTGACTGACCTCTGAAGAAACTCCCGCTCGGCAGGCAGTCCCTTTCTGCAATGCTGAGTTTACTATGACTGGATCACCTGTGTGATCTCAACCAGCTCCTCTGCCAAGCCCATTTATAACTCAGTGTATTGACTGCCTTCTTTTGAACCCCCTACTACAGCCCCTTGAGAGCATAGGGTGCCCTCCTGCTTCTTGTCCTAGAAGGGCTTGTTGTGGCAGATGTGAACTTTTACTAGCACCACAGCATCTTGGCAAGGATTTCTTCTGGCCTTTACTTTGTGTTCTTGACTTTCCAAGAAACCAGCTGAGACTTGTATGTGCTCTTTGATTTAAAAAATGTAAGAAATAATCTTATATAGACTGATTTAAAAATTAAATGGGCACCCTGTTTCTCATCTAAGTGGACAAGTGGTGTGCAAGAGGTGTTTGAAGGTATTTCTAGAGGGCCAAGACAATAGCTGCTATCACTGAGAAGGCATCTGAGTTATAGGCTATTATTTAAGACTTTGAGCCATGTCTTGTTTCCCTTCTTCCTGAGATTAGAGATAGAAAAAGCAATACTGTCTCTTTAGACAGGAATAATGGACATTCAAAGCCTTTTCTGCCACTTGGGCAGAAAAGCCAGACGTTTAGTGGCAAGGTCCTGTAAGTAGGTGAGAAGAGATGCTGTGCTGCCCCATCAAAATGCCACTCATAGCACAGCCACATCCTCTGCCTGCACTGTGGTGGGTAGCAGGCAGGACACTGCTGGCCATTTGCAGCAAGTGGACTAAGTGGCTGCACATGAGCTAATGGTGGCAAATCCTAAGGTAAGACTGCAACCATACAAATGTGTCTGACCCCTTTTTGTGGTTTTCTCAAGTGAAAGCTTTAGATAGGGCTCCAGGGTTTGTGGCTTTTGTCTAAGAGAAAATGCACATTCATCAATGACTTAATATTCAAACTGCATTTGCTCGTGCTCCCCTGCTGTCCCTCTCCTTCCCTGTAGGCTGAAGTCACGCATCAAGCAGTGACTTCCACTGCCTGACACCAGTGAGCACTTTGCACTGGCTCAGCCAGGAGCATCTCCAACTCAAACTCCAGGGCAGGAGGGCAGATTGGCAGGAGGCTGAGAGGCACTCCAGCACCACTCAGCACTTGTCTCTGTCTTCAGACCAGCATTCCTCTGCCTCCTCTTTTGAAATAAACCTCTGGTTGCCATTGAAGTCAGAGGGAGCTGTGCCTTTAGCCTCAGAAAGGAACAGCAGTTGACCCAGGACCCACCTGGACCCTCTGCTTTCTGGTTGCACTCCAAACTGCAAAGCTGCCACCATAAATTTTAAACAAAGAAAAATTTACTTGGCCATCTGGTAGCTTATTTTCACACTGATGTCTGACATCTTGCTGATAATGGCTGACACCCAGCCTGGCCACCACTGGACCCCCGAACTTCCTCCTCACCTCCTCCCTTCTCCATCCTCTTGCTCCCCTCTTCCAAGGAGCAGAGCCCACCAGACTCACAGCCTGGGGCCAGCTGGGGCTCAGTCCTCATGCTAGAATGCTCACTTGTATTCCAGAATGTTTTAAGGATTTAACCTTTCCTCTCTGCTTTCATTCCAGGATTTTCCTTCAGGCCTTTGTCACCTGGAGTCTGGATTAGCAGAGCACCCTTGCCCCCAGCAGCTGTAGTCTTGTTTCCTGCAAGTTCCAACAGAAAAGTCCACTTACCTGGCTTGCTGATGGGGCTGCCTCACTCCCCCAGCCCTGGACATCAGACCACTGCATCACCAAAGGCTGGTAATGACTTGGCTGTAAGTTGGTGCTCTAGTAATGCTGACCTCAGTCTTGGTTCTTCCAAATGACCATGTTTTCCTGCCAGGTATGTAGCTTCCCTTGCGTTCATCATTTTATTTCTTCTCATGCCTCTCTTTGAGAGGAAGTTAGACAGAGAAGGAGTGCCCGTGACAAAGTGGCATTGCCCTGCTGCACAGCTCCCTGTACTGGAGGTTCTCCGTGCTGAATATGGGAAGACAGGAGGCAAGCTGCATTTCGCTGCTCACAGTGCAAAGCTCAGCGGTGCCCCACTCCTTCATCTTTATGCCCACAAACATCCATACAACTCCTCCTTGCAGCATGTCCCAGCATGGTTTTGCGGGAACTGTATTTTTCCCCACCCCACGTTCTTCGCACCCTCTCTATGATGCACAATCTGGACCCCACGTTGCAGGGAGGGGGGACATACAGCAGCACAGTCCCCTTTCCCTAGCTACACTGCAACTGCTGCATCCACCCCTGGTCCAGGTACAGTATTCAGAGAGACTATCAACCACTCCTGACTCAACTGAGCACCACATTTAGTGTGACAGAGTCACTGCCTCTGCAAGCAAATCACTGCAACACATTACCAGCATGGAACTGGTTTCCCTCTGCAGGCAAATGCAGACTCATGTATGTGCCTAAGGCAGCACTGTTCTCAAGGACTCACCATTTCCCTGTTGCATTTTATCTTGCTGCCTCTTGTTCTTCTTATCCATCATCCATTTCTGCACTTTGCCCTTACCTCAGCTCATCCAGCTATCTCCATCTATCCTGTCCATGTAATGACTGTATAACAACATTACTGAAGGATTTGTTTTCTTTTGCAGATAACCTGTCCATAGTCCAGCTGAGTTAAATTTAAGCCTGACAATGAGGAGGACTTCGTGAAAAGCTAGAGAAAAAGTCCCAGAGGAAGGACAGGTCTCCTGAGCTGTGATCAGCAATATACCATCACTCCTCAGACATTTCTGTGACCTTCAATGGAATGCTCATTGCAGATGCACTTTTCTTATGGTACAGTATTTTTAAATTTTTTTAAATAAATATTACCCTGAAGAAAATTACCTTCCATTTGGCACAAAATAGAAATCTGGACAGCAACCAGATCTGCATACATTTCCTTTCTCTTGCACATGTTTTATGCTACCTTCTCTAGACAATACACAATGAAATACAAGTGAATGTATGTATTTTACTTTTGTTGTGAAACACTTCTGCTCATGAAAGGAAGAAAGTCTTAAGGGCATTTCAGACTGTCACTTATATTTCCTGTAGCTATAACTAAAACGTGTTTTCAACATAAATCAGAGTGATATAACTATTTACGCATCTTGTACAGTTCCCTTTTGTACTTCCTACAGAAAATTCCTAAAGGATCCCAAAGTAAATAACTTTTTTACATCCAGCTTCAAAGGCTACATTCTCATTTACAGCAAGCAAAGAAAATCATGAGAGCAGATGATGACGAAATAAGCTGAGGGCTGCAAACCTGGGGTGTTTGGGAGTTCTCCCTCTGTGCAACACACACATTTTCGTGAGGCTATGAATCCATTTCATCATGGGGTGCCAACAGAAGTGCATGCTCCATTCAGACCAGATTTACCCAGCTGGGTCACTTGAAGCCAGGGTTCAAATACTCAGGTTGTGCTGCATAGACTTTGACACGTGGCTGGTGGGGTGGAATGGGAGAAAGGGTTGGCATTTCATATGTTGCAGAGAAGAAGAAGCAGAAGACACTAAATGGTATCTCAGGTCATCTTTGTTGTACTGTCCCACCCAGGGACCCTGTGCCCTCCATATAAGTGATAAGGGAGGCACATGTTCAGAAAGGTGGATGTGGTAGTGCAAACATCCTCAGGCTGCTCCTCTCGCTGCGGGGGTGAAGTCTAACTAACGCTGCTGGGCACAGTCATGGCGAGAAGGAGGAGCACCGAGGCCACATCATCTGGGCTCAGGGTGGAGGAGCTGCCCAACTGGCTCCTCTAACAGCAACTTAGATTGTGACTGTCCCACAAAGCTTCAGCACAGCACTGCCCGGAAACATATGACCACAAGGTAAACCGGGGAGAGCTG
Source organism: Merops nubicus (assembly GCF_000691845.1). Classification (NCBI taxonomy): domain Eukaryota; kingdom Metazoa; phylum Chordata; class Aves; order Coraciiformes; family Meropidae; genus Merops; species Merops nubicus. The sequence goes on from NW_008604807.1 coordinate 177,942, forward strand.
TCAGCAACAAGAATGGCAAGAGGAGGTAGGACTGTTTGATTTGGCTCTGGGATACTGGTAAACTAAAGGAAATGTCAGTAAATGTAAATATGTCACTCTAATAGTAGTAACTGACATAGCTGCTCTCTCTTTCATCAGAACTCCCAAACACTCGGTGGGGTGATAGGAAGATTGTTTAACCCCCCAGGGGCAGGTGGACACTTCTGAAACAACAGCATGGGAAGTCAGGACATAGAAACACTTAGGACACAGGTGCAGAGCCCACAAGAAAACCCTAGAATCACCAGGCTCAACTTCATCTTCAACAAACAGCAGCAAGAAAGTTTGAGCCATACAAAAAGGCAGAATGCAGTTTTAGGTCTAGCCCAAAAGGCAGCTGCTCCTGGTATGTCAAGTTTTAGATCCGATTCACACAGGGTCTATTTGGAGGAAAAAGATCAGGAATATTATTGCTGCTTTCTGTGGGAGAATAAGAATGTAACCTTCTCCAAGCCTGCTGTGACATGGAGTAGTATTTCTCTGTTGCTTGTTGATGAAATTACACATCACCAGAATGGTGACCAGCTGCCCTAAAGTTATTATTTTCTTGCCTTTTGGACCTTAGTGAGCCTTTTCCCAAAATCCCACTCTGAGGCTTGACTGCTTCACATGGTGAAAGCTACAACATAGAAATGCCAGAAGCAGCCCTGGGAAAGCCCAGTTCTGAAAGGATGCCTGTGCACCACTTTGCCAAGGAGTGCCATTCACACCTACGGAGCTGCCAGGACACCTGGAGGTGCTGAGAACCTGCTGCTCCTGCTGGAGCTCTGGGACGATGACAGTGACACTGGCAGGGCAGCATGCCATGGCACAGCTGCTCCCTGTCTCCTGGCCTGCAGCACAGTCTGCACTCGGCTGGCACTTCTGTGTAAGCAAAAAAGTTCTGAGCACCCTGCTTTTGCAATAACCCAAAGGAAAGCCTCCCTGCACTGTGAACACTCAGCATTTCTAAAAAACAAATGCACAGCTGAGAAAGTACATACACAGACATGCACTTTTTTCCTCAGCCAGGACCTATGGATGTTTCAGGTCCAATAGATGTGACACTTTGGTATTGTTGGGAATGAGCTCGAGGACCAGAATCGTGAGGTACAACCAGTACGCACTTATTGGAGGTGTCTCTACTTCTGGCTGTGTGTCAGTGGTAAGATTCAGAGCTAATCTCCTGACAGTAAGCACAGAGGCAGCTTGCGCCGCTGAGAGATATCCATAGACAGCAAGGACTTTACGTGCTGTTTACACTTGAAAGGATTTTCTTTGCAACCACAAGTACAAGGCTGCATGTATACAAGGCGTTGAGAAGTTGCTCTGTGATTATTCAGTGATGAAAGACACTAGGCCAAATGCAGACAAGGCTTTTTCTTCCTTTGTTCCTGCTCACCATGTATCTTGCACTGCATGTTTTATGTAAGAACATTACATTTCATTCAGCTTAGTATAAATGCAGTGAGTGCTGAAAAAGGGGAAGGCAATATATGACTAACTCCTGGATGCTGCTCTTTTTTGCATCTGCAGCTTGCTGTTAGAACAAATGTGTATAAGCAGAAAAGCTGTGTGAGCAAAGAAGCAAACAATAAAGTTCTATTAGAGAAAATCATCTGTGTATTGGAAGGTACATTGAAATCAATGCTAACAGCTTCCTCAGAAAAGAGTTTACAATGTAAGTGTTCCTGAGAAGTGCCTAGCAGATAAATGCTCTGACTCATAGCAGGAGGCTGTAGCATTCTTAACTCCCAGGCACCTACTGATACCACTTGGATGAGATAAGCAGTTTTCTTATTTGCTGAACTAGAGAAAGATGTCTGTTCCAATATTTTCAGTGCTCATAAATTAATTCTGAAAACTTATAATATTCTTTTTTGCCCTTTTACTTTGAGTCCTGTGAATGTATCAGAATCAGGGATTTCATTGCAAACAGGAATCTTTTATGGGGAAAATCTTTAAAATATGGCCACAGAGCTAAGAAAAAAAAAAACAAAAACCAACCAACCCAACCAACAAAAAATAAACACACACAACAAATCAAGTAAAACCCAACAAATAGCTTGATCAGGCAAGTCTGAAGCGATATACATAGGCCTTTTTGACTAATCTGTACATCACAGCCAATGTGGCTCAGAATAGCAAAACTGTATGAACCTGTTGAAAAGATGACCCCAAACCTTTGCTTCAGCTCATCGTCCCATCAAACATCTAGGTACAACGTGTGGTTCAGTCTCCTGCATTTCCCCTGAAGCATCCCTGAAACATCCCTCTAACTGTAGCAGCAGAGTTTCTTTGGTCATACTGCAGGACCAGACAGATTCCAGATGTCACATTTTGTTTCTTTACTTTCATGCATCATTGATTTCTGTATAGAATATTTGTGCTGGAAAGAAGAACAACAGCACTACTACACATGAAAAGATGTTTTTGTATGCTGGGACCAGGCTTAGCACAACAAAATGGGCTCTGGTGTACAGCAGCCACAGTTGTGGTGCTCCGGAAGTTTCAGTATGCTAAAAAAAAATGGGGATGCTGAGGCACTAGTCTTGCACCAACCATGTCCACTTAGGTCTTTCATGAGAGAGGGATTACGTTATCCTCAGGGACAATAAGAATGGGCCCAGCTCTGTTTCCTGGTGCTCTGGGCAGGGCTCAGTGGCAGCTTCCTTAGCTAACCATCAAGAACCTTCCAATTTCCTTCCTTGGTGGCACAAGGCATGACACACTACTACTGAGATTTTTTTTCTGATGGATTAAGGCAGTTAGACATCATACCTCATGTCAGAGGACTGTGTTCTCTCCCTTCTCAGCATTGGCAGAACTTTGCCTTAGAAGTTAGAAACCTGTCTGCTATCAAGGACTAAGGAAGCAATCCAGGAATACCCAAAACATTCAGGAGCCTGTACATAAAGCAGCCACAAAGGGCTTGCTTAGCCTCCTCCTCAGAGTCAGGTATACCAAGACACATCACCTGCAGCTGGTGCACAGAAAGCAATGGCAAAAAGCACTGGGGTCCCACTCTGGCCATGGGACTCGACAGTTTGGGAGTAGGAGTTGTAGTAATAAATTTACCCTTTTGCTGCTACTTGTTGAACTGCTGTCCAATGACAATGACTGTCATCCAGGGAAAAAATGATACCAGTGTGTTAACTAAGTGTTAACGAGTCTTGCATAACCTAGATTTTCAGGATAATTAGGCTGCTCCTACCTTTGGGCTTGTACCACCACATCCCACCTCTACAGCACTGAAATATAGTCATGTCCTGCGTTATCCTCAGGCTGCCCAGCTAATTCTGCAAAGACATCAATAGTGCAGCACCAGAAGAAACTCTGTGACTGCCATTTAGATAGTGCTATTGCCCTAAATTACAGTCACGAGGTCTACATCCAGATTTGTTATCAAACAGATCATGGACTGCTCTCTGGCACTGAGGACAAGTGGCCCAATGCAGCCCACATCTGCCTGGCTAAATATTCCTTTCCAGGAAAAGAGGATGGCTGTTTCTAAACTGCACATTGGGAATGACCTGGGCCGTCTATATTGTAAGTCACATCTTGGGTGGATCTAGAACTCTAAGCAAACTATTCACATAAGCACTCAAGTTTTGCCTCCTTTTTTCCTAGGAGACTTCTTGGATCCAAATCTCCTTTCATAATGGTGTAAATCAATACCATAAAGCATGAACACAGGAAACAATGAATAAAGCCCTGTTCTTCTGTGACACGAGCAAGTATCTCTTCTTTAGACCTACAGAAAAAAAGGGAGGTTTTTGTTCAGTTTTGTTTTCTTCTCCATTTTTTAGTTTTGCAATTAGTAAAATCATGAGTATTATTCAAATGCAATTCACAGAATGCTTTCAGATGGATGCTGACTGGTTGCATGTATATCCACTCTAATATCCTGGCCTTGCTTTCCTTTACATGCCAGCATAAATCAGTGATATCACTATATAAAAACACTGTGAGATCAGAATGAAGTTTATGTGTGGTGACCATTCTTATAGGGAAAAAAAAAAATGTTGCCTTCCCATTATATCACATCACATCATTTGCCAAACAACATGCCATGTTGCCTGCAGAAACATGATTAATGCCAATGCGGTTCCAATAAAGCTTACAAAGCACACAGCCCCAGTATCCCTGGAGAGTTAGCAACAACAACGAGCAAAGCCTAAGTGATGCTGTTCTTCATCTTTTAGTCACCAGGGACTTGCAGCCTTTTCCTCATTTCTGAGTATTAATCTTTATTTCTTTTTCAGCGTAATGACATTTCTCAGCAGTGAATATTTTTATCAGCTGGCTACATCCACAAGACACTGAGTGTTCATTTCAGTTATCTTGTCAAAAGGAATTTGCCTTGGAGTGTTGCTTCTAGTTCCCTCTTTCCAATTTTTATATTCTCTTATTTGCATATAGTTTTCCATTTCGTTGCAGTCTGCGTTTTCTGTACTGTAAATACCAACCCCCAGCTCCTGTGCTGGGGCAAAGGGCTTTCTTTCAAAGTTATCTAAGGTATTCTGTGCGTCTCTAATATGCAGCACTTGGTGTAAGTCCCTTTGTGACTAGTGGCTAGTCAGGGTCCAGTCAGAACCAGCTAGAGCATTAATTTTCAGTACAGAAAGGAAAAACAGTAAACCTAAATTTATATTAACACATGGGCTAAATCCAAATGATTTTACCCAAGAAGAACACCCAGAGGTGGGGCAAATTCTCATTTACACTAAAACCTCTTTGTGCCAGTCCAGCAGTAGAAAGAGACCTTACAGTACCTACAGATTTCTAAGGATCATTTCCAGAGCCAGAACACCGGAAATCCTTCATTGAAGGGTCATCTCCCAACTCTCATGTGTTTGGTCAGTCTCTGAAGTTACCGTTTTGACCCATTGTGGCTTTTATTCCTGAGCACTTTGCAAAATCAATCAAGGCACTTCACAAACCAGGCATTTCAGTGCCTGCCCAGAGGTGACCAATTGCAGTGATCATATGTGGGTGTAATAGTAACATCTCCAAAGTCTGAAGGCCAAGTAAAAAAAATCTTCTCCCTTTGATCCTCCAGTGGTGATATTTGGTATTTTAAAAAAAACAAACAAACAAAACAAACAAACATATAGCTGCTCAGCCTAACACCTAGCAGTGCTCTAAGGTTTCAGGAACCACAGTCACCCCAATGACCACACATCACTCTTCCCAGCTGTGGGGGGAAGGCAGGGATGGAGGTGTGGGGTGCATGCTGCTGGCATGCTGCATGGCCCAATCCACACCTCCAGCCTCATATTGTTCAAATGGAGAGAGCTGATGGCCTCACAGCAAAGAGGCAGGGGTGCAATATGACAGACAGAATATGTATGTTTACTTTATTCATGTGTGCCTGGTTCTATTTTCTGAGGAATACACAGAGAGAGAGAGAGGTGATTTTTATAGAGGCTTCTAATAAAAACTCCCAGCTGCAATTTCCTGGGGAGCCCTGCATACACATTGGAGACTGATACGGAATCAGGTACTTAAATCTTTGGTGATGCAGCTCTGGGAGAATAAATACAAATTCAGTATGTTTTGTACTCTCAGCAAGATTTGACATGATGCAAGACACGAGTCAAAGTGTAGTTAAGTCTAATATATTAGGGCATTAGTTGAGTATATGCAGGTGGTGAGACAAACAGGTATCATCATTTCAGTGGATACATGATTTTTGAGGCAATGAGTGAAGAGAATTTCTGTTTTTTATAGCACCATCCACAGTCCATCCCTGGAGGCAGAAAACAAGATGTGATGAGCCAAGAGTCTGATCTGGGGTGGCAGATCCACGTTTACCATGGGAAAAACAGATACTTCACTATGAAATTACATCATCTTTAATAGCGTGGGATCTGTCACCAGCAGTTGTAAACAAAGACTGATTTACAAGCCAAGCAGCCTTCTTAGACAGCAAGACTTGATTCAAATTTTCAATCCTAGACCTTTATAGAAGAGATCTTGTAGTCCCATGACTTTGTGTAACTCCACTTAAAGTTACCAGGCAAAGAATTTCTCCAGATTCTGCAGACCTGACCTTCTCAACAGAAAATTTCTTCTTTAACAAAAGTTACTTGAGAAAATCTCCCTGATGGTATGGTTCTTAAAATGACAGATCACATGCAGGAGAAGGCCAGTTCTGCAGCACCTAAGGCTCCTGCTCATTTCATGCTATGTCACATGTAGGACTCCAGCATCACCCTGTAACACATTATGACTGATTTGGACCCTGAGTACAGGTTTGATCTCTGGCAGTTGAAGTCCATGCTGTGGACTCCAGTCTCATACCTTCCTTGGGCTGGGGACACGGCTTGTGCATTCACAGCCCCCATGACACAGACTGTCTCCCGCTGCAGGGCTTTGCCTGTCAGGCTGTGCTGATGTGATCTGCCAACCCCGACCTCCCTCTTGTATGGCCACAAAGACAGAGAGCAACAGAGGTGCTGCCTTGTACTTGCGAGGGCTGTTCTGAAAATCCCCCTATGAGCCGTCCTGAGAATCACCCTAGAAGCCCACGTGCTCCTCACGGGCCACCAAGAGTCACGGCCCTTTGCACTGGTGATTTCTGACATGTCCCTCACTGTGATGCCTGACACAGTGCCACCTCACAGAGCACAAAAGGTGATGCTCAAGACAAATGTATTACAGCATCTCTCTGCAAGTGTGCTTGTGTGCAGATACGACAAAATTGCCATCGTAAGACAAGTTGCCCATTATATCAATGCTTTATAGTACTAGAGCCTTTCAACTGAGCAATTGTAACGGGGCATGGGTAGCTTTGGCTTAGTTTAAATGTCTCCAAATTTGATGTAAGATGAAACACCATAGGCCTTCTCATGTTAAAATAGCTTATTAGTTATTAGCTTATAGCACCTGAAATGACAGCAAACATGCTTATGTGTCAGTATCTTACATCCAAAAAAGGCAGTAGCATTTCACAGAGAGACTCAAAATCAGCTCCTGTAAATTTTAGAGACTGTTCTCATGAAGCAGTTTATTGAATAAACCTTACTAACAAACAGAAGGCAGATGATCCTTCACGGAAGAGTGTTACTGATGATCTTTATCCTGTAGGATGACAGTGGAAAGCTTAAGCGGTGCAGCTGCATTCTGAAACACTGCCACCTCATGTCAGCTTAGTAAGGAGGCACAATCCAGGCCAGCCTCCAGGTGCCCTTGATAGAAATTCCTCTGGTGTTTGCCTGGCAGCATATGGCACAGCAGCCTCACTCCCAGAGGCACTGTTGTCCACATTATGGCTGTTATTTTTTAATTGAAAATCATGAATAATGTCCACAATGCTTTACAAACCCAGAGCCTGTGTACAATCTCCCATTGCAGGTTAAACATCCAGAAACCATGAGCTATAAAGCCAGATACTGATATTTGCTAATTCACATGGGATTGGATACATTGGCATCACTTGAGAAGGTGTAAAAGGCAGCAGAGGATGATTCCTCTTTCTTTCTGACTCTGAAGAAAGGCTTTAGGGAAAACCTAGACATAGATGGCCGCTGCAGGAGTGTCAAGGCTGAGACTCCAAAGGAGAGCTATCCCCCCAGCTGGCTCCATTTGCACACCCTGCAGCAGGGCTTTCTTTATTGCTCTGTTTTCCACCACTTCTGAGCAAGAATTGAAGTTTCTCTCTTCCATATCAGGGAGACAACTGACGAGCAACTTCTGGTGTGATTATTTGTTCTAATATAGAGCAGGCAGTTAAAATGAGTGCTGTGGTTTTGTAGTCAACAGGAACACTTTTGTATATAATACTTTGGTTACCCAGCTCTTCTGCAAAAGAACTTTATTTGTACATGACTTGTGTTGAGCAATGGTTACATTAGCGGCTGAAGATCAGGACTGAGACTCTTTGTGCCTGTATTACCAGCTAGAATTTCAGCACAGAGCTGACAAATGCTTTAGGAAGAGCAGAGCTTGGGGATCTGCATCCAGTGGGCCTTGGAGCTGGGTCTGTCCAGACTGCAGCAATGGGAGCATCAGTCCTACTAGCAAACTCGGTGCTGAGGTTCCTTCCACAGAAAGATCTGGGGATTGGCTTGAGGTGCCCCCTTCATATGTGATCCTGCCTAAAAACAAACCACTTCTTGCTGTTTGGACAGTTAGTTGTCATGCTCTTTAACTTTCTGAGCTAGCTCACAAGAGTTAGTGTTGCCCTCAGGACCTGCCCTGAGGATGGAGAAGGCTATATACAGCCATGCACTATCTGCCACAGTGCTTGTCCATATATGAGCTGAATTAGGTGGGCCCATGGAAAGGGTCTGAGTTCTCCCAACATCTGCTCATCTTATACATGCATGTATTATTTGCACACAGGGGTTGCAGAATCAGGCCCTATTTGATTGAAGGTGCCTAGTTCAGCAAAAACACCCAAGTGTGTGTTTAGGAGGCATGATTCTTTTTTCACCTTGAGTGGTCACCTGCTCGGTCCCCTTTTCCAGCCTCTCTGAGACAGTCCGGCACCTACAGAGCCTGCAAAGCTGTTGCACAAGGAGCACACTGAGCCTTGAAGTGCTCCTCTGGCTCCTGTGAGCACTCGGTGGGGATGACTCCTGGCGCTGGCCGGCTCGCTTCCCAGGCCCCGGGGACTGCAGCCATGCCCCGGCGCCAGCCGGCCGTCCTAAGGGGCTTGTAGGACACAGGAGGGGAATTCAAAGTGAAACGGGACAAGTGTTGGTAAATAAAACCTGGAGGAGCCATGAGATGGCACTGGGGAACTGCACAGCTCACGGCAGCACGGTCGTCAGGGACCTAACTAAAAAAGCACCTCAGGCTCTGACCCAAACCTTGCAGCCTTAGCTAGGCAACAAGCCCAGACTCAAAGCATATATAAACAGGCTTGAAAGTTTTGTCAACACTCTGGATGTGTGGATTAAAGGCAAAGCAGCATTTCAATGCTGAAGAGAGAAGTGCTTAAAATGTGCCTTAAATTCAGGAGATGCTTACACGTTTCCCAGAACGGGTGTCAAGGACAGCCTCAGCCCCTCAGAGGCTGCATTTTCCACTTGCCACTCACTCTTCAGAGGGTCCCCATGGACAAAACTCCTTCATTCTCAGTTTGATGGCCAATCCTGCATGGAAAAGTAGGTAGGGCTGAAGGTGAGAGGCTGTTGCAGCCCAGTTTCATTCCAGTTAAAAATGTCAGGGAACCACGTCCTCCAGTAGTGAATGTTTCAGAGCTAGAGACGAGAATTTCTGTCATGGAAAAGTGAAGACTGACCTGCCCATCTGCCAATGGGGAAGTATTTTCCAAACTCTAATCCGTTAGTAGCTGCCTCAGGTCATGTAGCACAGTGGTTTCTATTTCCCATTACAGTATCAAATGTAACAGTTTTCATTAGTTACCTAAATGGTTAATCCTTCTTGACATTCTGCCTCTATTGTGGGACATATCCTGACACGTTGTAGTGGCTTTGGGCCATTCTGTTCATCTCCAGTACCCAGAAATCTGGATTATCCTGCTAGATGTAGAATTTCCAAGTAGAATAGAAGCAACCGCCCTTCCCATCCCTCCATGCTAGGGTTGCTTGTGCCCCCTGCACAGCTTTCAGGAATTCTGCAGCAAATAAACTTGTCTGATGTGGTCATTTACTGCTGTCTTTTTGACAGTAGTTTGTCAGAGAAGCAGAACAAAAACTAAACTAAGACCTAACTCTCAGAATGGCATTTTGCAGATATCCATGCTTGAAATCATATGGGTGCCTATGTAGGTATAGTAAATACCTTTGCCCGAACAAACAGGTCTCCCTGCTGCAATGAGAGAAGCCTCCCATTCAGGTATCTAGAAGTTCCTTTTGCTCACTGGAAACATCTGGCAGTAGGTAGATTAATTAAGGCAGAAATTGAGCTGGGAGGAGAGCAAGGGGACAAGGATAGGAAGGAAGCAAAACAAGCAATTAGGACCAGAGAGCTGTACTGGGCAAGCTAAAGTGGGAGGAGAGGGAGTGAAACATTGTTTGTTTGGTTTGTCAGGAAGAGGAGAAAATAGAAGCCATGGCAAAGAGGGAGGACAACAAATATAGATGAGTTCAAGTACTCTTCGAATTTGCATACCAGTTTTGATAGTGAAAAAGCTCACAACAGACCAAAACTTCTCTATCAGCTCACAACAGTGGCATCCTATTTTCTGAAAACAGGAAAAGAGTGAAAAACCCCACTTCAAGGCAAGATGAGGCTCCCCAAAACAAACAGAGACACATGCATGCACATGCACACACAGGCAAACAATGAGCATATACATGCACACTGAATGACAGGAAAATGTTCAGAACTGCATTTAGCATCTCAAGAAACCTAGGGATTACAGACTGGACTGCAAAAATAAATCTGTGCAGCCTGCACTGGTATTGAAAATCTATGCCCATCAGCCACTTGGCAGCCATTTGTCCGTGCCACTGAATACCAAGAAGGAGCATTCCATATATTCTTGCCCAATTGCAATTCTGCTCACCCTAAGTTTGGGAGAAGCAGCAAACACCATCAGAATGACAAGCTGACAGCAACAATGCTGTAACAATATGCTGAGGGAAAAGAAAAAGAAGAGAAAGAAAGGGCATTTCCAAAAGAGGTCAAGATGTGATGCTGACATTATCACACCCCAGGGAGACAACTGAAAACATCCAACTTACTTCATTTTAAAACCTTAGGTTCATTCAGATTTCCATTCCCAAAGGTAAGCGGCCAATATCCTTTCTCCGTGAATAATTCAGCCTTTTTGTGTATTTATAATTTCATGTCATCTCCACCTTAGTGTGTAGCAGTTTATTTTGGACAATACCTCCTCAACGTTCTGGAAAATATCTTTCTTTTTCCTATTAAAAAACAATTGAAAATTTCTTCAGTTTCTAGATCAAAGCTATTGGAGTGAGTCCAGGAAAAGTGGGATTTTTTTTAGCCTGTGGCTGTATATCAATCAGCAGGTCTCCAAAGGTTTCTGGATCAAATGTTAACACTGCTTGGGAAGACATTCATAAGTTACTGAACAGTTCAGAACAGGAAGGAGGAAGCAAAGAGTGACTCAAATTGAATGCAGGATACCTTGTTTTCAGTAAGAGAACCAAATCTCTTCCAAAACCTGTGATTGAAGGCACATGTCATAGCTTAATACAGCTGTCCCTGCAGTCAATGAAGACATCCTTGTAGGGTTTTTACAGTCTTTGGCTCAGACAGAAAATGCACATGAAATACTGATCAGAAAGACTGTGCAGAACTCAGTAGAGAAACAGTGTGTGATCAAGCAGGCTGATAGGTTAGAGATGAAACCAAATTTGGTATGAACTTCTCCAAAATGTAGGTTGGAGGAGTTTTTTATTCCTAGAGAGAAAGGCTCTGAAAATTTTGGAGCCAGGTCCAAATTACCTCAAAATTTGGGAGACAATCTGGTTTGGGATTCTATCTCACATTCATCCGAAGTACAATCCCGCCTCGATGCGGTCTTGTGTAACATGCCCTAGGCGAACCTGCTTTGGCAGTGGGTTTGGACTAGATGATCTCCAGAAGTCCCTTCAAACCCCTACCATGCTGTGCTTCTGTGAAATAAGGGAAGTACTGAGACAAGGGGTCCTTTCAAGAATCTATTCTATCTGAGCACAAGATAAGTAAATTGGAAATCTGAACCAGATCCCAAACTTTTTGTTCAAGCTTGAAATGAAATTCCTCCTCCACTAAGTTCTGGCATGAAGTTCTTCCAAGTGTGAAATAAACCACATTAATGGAGCCAAGAAAGTCAGAAAGAGACACCTTTCTTATGCCAGGCTGGTGATGATGGGATGAGAAGCTGCTTGCATAAGGCAAGCTTGTGTTATACCCCCTGCAACCAGTAAAATTACTAACATTTCATATAATAACAGAGATACAATGTGCAAAGCTGCAGTCAAATGGTGTCTCTTTCTCTCTTCTACCAGGACTAAGTCAGCCTTACAGAAACTGAGTTGGAACTTGTTGGAAGCTCCATCTGTGACCCAGACCAAAGTGCTTCCTGCCACCCAGTTGATAGAAGTTCAGATAAGGATCTGCCATTTCTGTCTTTAAGCCTAGAGAAGACTGCCATCAGTCTTGTTAAATGTGCAACATGCTTGACAACTTGTACAGGGCAGAATTTTGCCGGAGGGCAAAATCTAGCCAATGGTATAAAAAGTCCAAGCATCCAGGGTGGAGGAAAGCAGGCCTTGCAGAGAGGCTTCCCTGAAAGCAGTAATAAAAAGGTAATCTTCCTTCCTTCCTTCCTTCCTTCCCATAAAATAAAGCAACAAATGGTATCTGCAGTGCTGACAGAACTTGCTGTTTGCTGAGGCTGAGATAGAGCCATTGGCTGTTTATCTAATGCAGATAAATAAGCAGATATCAGAGTAAAGGTCAATGAAGTATTTGCCCTATCCCTAAATTACACAAGAGTGTGTCATCATGTGGATCGTAGCTCAGCGTAGCTACCCTGGCTTGTGTTTTAGCTTGTTCCTTTCATCCCATAAGTGAACATTCCTGCCTTTGACATGTAAAGGGATAGTGAACAAAGTTCAGGAGGCACCAAACAGAGGGAGAGCTCCCTAATCTTGCCTTGGGAAAAGGGCTGTTGGCCAAAACAACAACTGTGTCAGCAGCACGTGTACATATTCAGAAAGTACATTTCATGAATCCATGGGCTTGTAGTCAGAGAATGTCAGAAAGCTCCACATAGTTTACCAAATATGTGGCCCAGCACAGTCCAGGAGGAGAGAGGGAGCAGGAAGGGAGGAGTTTTATGTGACTGAAAGAGCTTTTTTTCAGTGTGTGGCCATACTAAATATTAAAAACATGAGTAAGAGCCACAGGAGAATGTGAAGAAATCCTTTTGGAGGAGTGAGAGGTCAAGCCTTGTTTCCTTGGACTCAAAACTACACGCAGGGTGCACGCTAGAGAACCTAAGTGTGGATGTGGTCCACTGGCTCCATACTGCCTGGGACGAATGTGGCTGGACACAAATGCCAGTGCATGACTGGCTCCTCTCTGAGAGTCCTTCTGGGAGGGACTACATTGTTTTTTCCTCCCTCATAACACAGCAAAGTCTTCCTGAGGAATCACGACATAGAAGATATGGAAAAAATGATTTTTACTTTTTATTTGACAGTGGTCATAGTACTCTGAGGTCCCAGCTGTGGCTAGAGCTCCACCATGCAAAGCATCATCCTGTATGGAACAAACCCACTTCCTTGCTTTTGGTATCACTCTCTGCCACTGAGAAGACATCACTCCCAGAGGATATTCTGTAACCCCATGCTCCCCTTGCTGAAGGTGAGAGCCTTCAGATGGGCTCAGGACTCCACCACAAGCTCCGGTCCAGGAGATGAGTCTGTGAGTCTATCTTCTGGCTTTGCATCATCTCTCTGTTCAGCATCTCTGGGTTCCCAGGCCCTCAGGGGGAAAAAAAAAAAAAAGAAAAAGGAAAAAAAATATTGTAGCTACTTCATGCCTTTATGAATTCACACTGAATTTCCTCCTGCAGCTAGTTCTGTGCCCTGTATTACATCACTAGAAGGTGGGATAATACAAGGTGGGGTCTATCTTCACATGTTGTTGAGACATTTGGGACAGTAATGTTTTTCAAACCTCCTCCATTCATCTTTAGAAGCTGCAAGCCTTGGAAAACCAGATGCTCAGGCATATCATTCAGGGACAAGGCTGATGCAGTGAATCAAAAACTGCGGGAAAGGATCTTGAGTCTGGTTACCATGAATGAGAGAAAGCTGAAACCTGTGGCTCAATCCCCTCAAGAATTTATTCTCAACTGAAACTTCCCAGGAGATCTTAGGTCAAGATAGAAGAAACAGACAATTTATGGCATTCTTAACATACGCATCTCCTCCCCTAGCACGTAGCTGCCATTTATGCTGTGGATTTTACTCAGACAGATTACCTTTCCTGCAAGCTACTATGATGATTCTTGTTTCTTTGCATGAGAAATAATATGTACAACAACAGAAAACTCAGATGGGAGGGAGTAGGGACTGGAGAAAACTTCATTAAAAATGATTATGCATCCACAACAGCAAGTTATCACAGATCAGTAACTCCAGTTGGGGTGAAAATTTTACTTTTTTTCAACTGGCACTTACATGGTGCCAATTGAACAGATGTAGTTGTTCAAAGAACCAGAACTTGCAATACATGCCAGAACTGTTAAGAAAAAATAAAAATATTCTAAGGACCAACGTTCTTCTCATTTAAGGAGATGAGACATCAATTGCTACTTTCTATTCTAAAAGGTCCTGCTACAGAAACATCCACATTTCAGAGGGCTGCTGGTGGCCTTATACCAGCAAGATCTACAGACGGCAGGTGATATCTGTGTGGTGGATGCACTAAGGTTCTTCTAGCAGGTGGGATGCTTTGTACATGTGGTTAAGAAAACACTACTTCCACCAGCAAACAGCTTTCCAAAATGGAAAGCTTGCCTTTGCTACCTGTCTGGCCCAAATCTAGTTTTGAAACAGTCAAAAGCCACAATGCTTCTTCCTCAGCTTTGGTGTAAATGTTCTGCACTTTCCAGCAGTTATCCAATTGGATTATTCAAATAACTTACAGTGCTCAAGAGTGACCAGCATTCCAAAGTTGGCCTCGTTGCCCCCAGTGATACCTCTTGCAGGCATACGTAAGAGCAAGGCATCACTCAGTCTCCAAAAGTGGAAGGCCATACCCCTCAGGCTCTCAGAAGAAGGTCCCTCATACACTAGAGCAGAAAATAAACCACTAGAAAACCACTGCCTCTTGTTTTACCAATTAACACTCCCCAATTAAGCTACTCCAAGATAGTTGTTGAGTTATGTGTGAGGTTTTTTGCTCTCCTCCACTGGGGCAGCTGCTACTTCTTTGCTTTTTCTGAGTCTGTTTTGTGGCCACCATTTGGCAGCTGCCAGCCAGGGAGCAGGGGGATGCTGGAGCAGTAGGTTATGTGTACTTTCCCACAGCCTTACTCCTGAAAAATTACTCACATTAACTAAATAGAAACACTTTGTGAATTTGATAAATATGAATGTGGTATATGCTTTCACAAAGGTGAGAAAAATTGGCTCCCAGGATTTTTACAATTTTCTTTTCATTAGTAAAATTATGTTAAATAAGAAGCAGATTTCACTTCGAGTCTATTTCTTTGGACAGTAGGATACTAATGAGGGTTTATTTGAATGATGATATATTCATGATTTCTGTATTTGACTATCAGCTTTGAAAATGAAGTGTTGCTTAGAAGAGATGTATACTTATGTGCATCCACATGGGCAGTTCCATATATTTTACACATAGAAGGGACAAGCGTTGCTTCTAAAAGCAGCTTCTGGGCCCAGACAGGGCATCACTGGGCCCAAAGTTTGGGAGTATTTTTAGGAGCATTTGAGGAACTTTCCCTTGGGTGTGACACTGACAATTCCTGATTCCAACCTGAAATGATTCCAATGCCTGAAATGACTGGAAGCCTAGTTTAAGTCACTATTTTTGGGAAGGATGAATCAAATTAATCATATTATTAAAACAACAGTGAGGAAACCAGTCACTGCAAGCACAAGGCATTGGTCCAGGGAGAATTAGATAATTAACTGCAGTTGCTATAAACTGACTTGAGCACACCTGCTAAACTGGGGAAGCCAAAGCAATATTTATTTTGACACATTTTTGTGGGAGAATGCTTGGAAAGCTAAGGATATTGTAACATTATTAGTTTATGTAGTTTTAAGTCTGAATTGCCCACAAATGATTGAATTTCACTGAGCTGTTAATACATGAGACTTATGGGTATCCAATTAAGGCTATTAAAAGTAAGAATGTTGTGGATAATGTTCCCAGTGTTAATTAATTGAAATAGTATCAGTTGGAGAATCGCCTCCCCAGAAGCTGCCTCAACCAGCCCCTGCCAGCTATGATTTATAGCCACTTGGCCTGGCAGTGTGGAAATTATAAAGACTAAATTGTCACTGCAAGCACATTCTTTATCAGTGAAATTAGCCTTAATTCTATACAATTTGTTAAGAATGGAATAAAGAACTATTATTATTTTTATTTTAATAATGATGTTGGTTTAGAAGTTGAAGCTTATAGGATTTCTCTGATTATTTGAAGCAAGCAGCGGGTAGCCTCTCTAAGTTTAATTTCATAGAATAGTTTGAGTTAGAAGGGACCTTTAAAGATCATCTAGACCAGCCTGTTGGTTCAACAGTTACTGTGAAGAAAAAAGTCACCAAGGGACAAAGCAAGGGTTCTCAAATCTGGAATGTACTTTTGCAGCATGAGTTGGGACAGGGGCTCCTATGTTTTGCCAAATATGAAGAACATGTATTAAGAGTCACCAAATTAGGAAATATTTGAAAAGGCCTGAAACAGGAAAAAATGTTCATTATAGGATGGTGCGGTGAGGGGAAAGTTTCTTATTAATACCAGAAAAGGTTTGAGGCAAAACCACCAAAACATTCAGTGGATGCTCTCTAAATAAAATTCTCATTTTAGCTCAGTTTTGAGCTATAGAATTTGCTTATTTTAAAAGATTTTTACATAGCAGAACCTGTTGTACGCATTTATGGTTAAGAACCATATGAAAACTATTAGGCAAAGTTTCATGTGTAAAATGCATCAGCTACAAAAGACAAACTTGTAAAACAATTCAGCCTAATTCATCATCTGGCTAATGAGAGGGGATTAGAATAATTATTCAGCCAAATATAAATGGATAGGGAAATAAATCATTTACTTAGTTGATAATAGCTAAGATAACATGCTAAAGTTTTATGAACTAAGAATGAAAGATCACTTTCTAATTTTATTGCTTATTTAAATAATTTAAAAATAATTATACTTGCACAGTTTTATTACCTGCCATGGTGTTGCAGCACATAATTTAAGAACTATTTGCATTTTGGCAGCCCTCACACTTCATCCAAACTTGGTTCGTGCTGTTGGGACCAGAAGATGTGTCTGTGTCGTTCTGAATTTTTTACCTGTACATGACTGATTCATGAAATGCTGGTATTTAGGCACAATTGTCCATTCCTGGTCATTTTGAAACCAGCATCTATAAGACCAAGGATTAATTCAATGCCTTCCTTTTAAGTGTCATCAGGGACACACAAACACGGCTATCCAGCTTTACTTTGTCTATAGGTGTGCTGGGTTTAGAGTGACAATTAAAAGGTAAGCAATGTAAGCTAAGAAAAATAATTATGAGAAAAAAGAATTTAAAAAATTCTGTTCAATGTGTGTGACATGTACACCCCAAAAAATGACAAAGACAAACACCCAAGTAAAGGTATGACTAGCATACGGGTATTTATAGTTTAAAATATAACAAAGCCCAAAATCAGAAATGTTCAGCAACTACTGTAAGATTTAATTTAAAATTGTAGTAAGCCCCAAGTGTACTGTGGCTACATAGATTATGGCTCAATATGAAATATTAACAACAGATTGAACAGAAATATGATTAGTAACAAAATTAATACGGATATGTCACTAGCAAATCTGATTACTATTATCAGCCCAGACAGGAGGGTCTCTCCCAACCATGAAAGAATACTCTGATTTTGCAGAAACACAGTTTGGGGACATTTAGAGGACAGATGTTCACCTAACGTCGGTGAATTTCATTGTAGGTGTTCAAGTATGTCACTCAGAAAGGCAAGCAGAAACTTTTTGCCTGGTTAAGAAGGAAAGTGAAAATGTACAGATTTTATAAGTTTACTAGAATTCCTCTTGGTTAGTCATGAAGACAAGATAATATGGAAATACAGTGATGATTTGTGTTTTGTGGAAGCCTTTTGCAGAGCAACAAGATATTAATTACCTTGACTAAAAGTTAATTAGAAAGGGAAAATGTAAAATAGAGAAAGTAGGGCCTAAACAGCATATTTAGGAGGAGGGCTCTTTTAAATCTTCCCAAGGGTGACACTTCTAGACTGCCCAGCATAACATTGCTGTCAGGCTGTGCTGGAGTACCCAGGTAAAAAACAGCTTTCCTCATAGCAATAAAGAAAACAACCTCTATGTTTCAGTTTTAATAAATCCCTGAGGTTTCTCTATTATTTTTAAATGATGGGTCAGAAATGAAACTGGCATATACAAAATGTGTTAATTGGCTTGGTTTTAATCTGAGGATAATCCAGTGCTATCTTTCTTAATGTCTCCAACAGAGAAAGCTTCAATCTCCTGCCTCTGGACTCTTAAGTGATTTGTGTCTGCAATTTTTTAAGTATCTTCAAATTGTTTACACGGACTTAAGGCCTTCTCCTATCAGTATGGACCACGAGCATCATTTGACTTACCCTATTAGAAGAAGGTCACAACTGGAAGCCAAGGCCCACAAGCTTAAATCTTGTTACAAGTCTTTTAATATAATTTTAGTGTTGACAGGCTGTAGGCAAATCTCCCAAAATCTCCTTTTAAAATATCAGATGGTGCAACATTTTTGTTACTACTAACAAAAAAAATTCTAAATCCTTCCTTGTACAGAGGAAACACACCCAAACACACAGAAGGTGCAGAAGCTGGAAGAATAACACAGTGTAAAGCATACTGGGCTGTGGAGTTTTCTCTTATGAGAAAAAAGAGGGTGCTTGCACTATGTACCCTCAGAACAAGATGCAGACTGGCTTTGAATATATGCAGCAGAAACAACGCAGAAGATAATCCAAAACAATGAGTCCCCTTGTATGAGGAAGTGAAATCTGTCTTCTTCTGTCTAATCAGTGTGAATTTCCTCAAAGTACAAGGTGCTTAAACACTGCTGTAAAAGATGTGTTAGAAAACACAGAGTTAGGCATGCTGGATCAGTCATGGCTTCTGCACAACTAACTCTTTCTACTGCTTCAGGAAGTAAATCCACTGGATTTATACTTTTATAGGATTTCCATTAAGTCCTGTGCTGTTTACATTGGCTTTATATTTAAGGACCTTATGCAGACCTAAATCTGACTTCTGGAAGTTAGAGAGGGATTGTGTGTCTCAGTGGTAGTAAAATTTAATCCTGAGCCAAAACTTGGAGCACAGCCAGTCATCTGCAGAGTATGGGCATCACCCCATCAGCAAAGCAGGGTCAGAAAATTATCCTCTTCAGTCTCCCAGAAGAAGCTGACCTACACTGCTTCTGTTACGTTGAATTGCTTGAACTGACTTTGCCAACCTAGACAATGCTGAAATCACACACAAGCAGCACTTTTCATGGCTTAATTGACAAAAGCCTGCAAATGTGTATCTTTAAAGGGTGATGAGTTGTACCTGTAGAGACTAAACTGCACCTGATATTTTCAGCTGTGACTAGGGTTTTGCTCAGTTCCATTTCTTTTTCACTTCACTTTCCAGCCCAGAAAATGTCTTCTGTTCTTTTGTTTATACAGCAGAGCATCCTATACTCTCAGGCAACAGGCAACACTTCATCCACTCAGCAAGTTAAGTGTTCAATCTATGCTTTGAGATCAGCAGGATTTTTTCCTTTACCTTTTTAAACTCATTTTCTCCCTGTTGCTATGGACTGACCTTCCATGGAATAGCTCAAGAGCTTTGCTGACATACCCTCCCTGTCCCTTAAAAGGAGAAGCATGAGAGCTTCCAAGCTGCCTACTGCAAGACAACCGATATATCTGGTGAACAGCCCCTTGAGGCCTTGTCCCTCCTTCCTGAAGGGGAGGTCAACAAGCGTGGTCAACAGTGAAAAAAAACATTGTTCAGATACATATGTGCTAGCTGTCTGAGGAGGCCACCATGCCATTAGCAGGTCACTTGCCGGGTTCCTGAGGTCAGGAACTAAGCCTCATGCCCAGCACAGCACCAGCACCTATGAAGAAGACCCAACCAGCCTGGGCCTAGTGTCATTCTGATGGATGGACACTTGTGCAAGCATCCAAGTAGATGTAGGCAGGATACCTGGTTTGGGATGCCTTAATGGGGATCTGCTCGATTTCTGTGCTCATGACTGAAGGAGGCACCACCCCTGACTCCAGTCAGTACACAGCTGCAGAAAAGCTACAAGCTGTATTTTGGACTCTGAGTCAGTCATCTATACCTGCTTCAAGGACATTTACATTGCTAGAGTGATCCAAAGGGAACCTAATATATGAGAATCAAGGCTTAAACAAATACTTCTAAAGAGGAGATGCTGCCGAGTGTACCTGCCCTCCCAGATGAGAAAGGGAATTTGTACTTCTGGGGCACTTGTAATGGGCAGTGAGAGGGAGGCTTTGTAAAGATGTGCTGCCTCTGATGTACCCAGTTGTAGGCATTTCTGTAGGTACAATGCACCTGAAAGACTAAAAGGCACAAAAACATTCAGCCGGCTTTGAAGGAAAAACACAGCAAGGGTCGAATCTTCTGAGACACTTAAATATTCTGTAGCATCTGCTGAAAAACATATCTGCCTCATTTGTCTTCAACCTCTCCTCTAAGTGCTGATAACATATCTGTGTGGGGTTTGTGTGACAGCAACAGATAGGAAGTTAGATAAGATCATCAAACACATTTTAAATAAGCCATCAATAACAATATTCAGTCACTAGCACCATAGGCTGGATGGAAATCCATGCCCATTCATTTCAGTCAACATGTCAGTTTGATGATGTCAGGTTTCTGGAAAAAAAAAAGAAGGAAAGAAGCTTCTTCATAGATCACAAGTATTTTCAAACTTTTTGTTTTAAAAAAAATACTGTGGAAATGAATAGCTACAAGGCAAAACTAGCTACAAGGTTATCTATAAGTGAAGGTGAACCAAGCAGAAACAGAGCCATGAAAAATTATATGCATGGCCAAAGACAGAATTGCATTTTGGGAACTGAGATTCACCTGCTACACAGATACTGTTATATTTAGGTACAGATTCTTCCTTCAGACACTGTTGAACCTGTCTAGCATTCCCCTCTGTAGCACAAAGGAGCTTGCACATCTCATCCACATGGGGCAGCTCAGTCACCTCTGTCCCAGCAAAAGCAAGGTGAATTCCTTGGCTTTCATACCAAAAAATATTGTGCCTTTAAAAAGTTACTTTAGACCTTGGATGTTCTGAATTTTATGTGTGTCTAAAGAAAAAAATAATCCAAAGTCTGATCCCTTAATAGGTGATCAGTTACTAACAGATTTTCTTTTGCTGAACGCTTCATGGGTATATGACAACAAATTAAAAATGCTCATCTTGCAGCTTTTAAGATAGAAATATTTTGTGGCTTCAGAGAAATTTAGCACATGTTTAGCAGTAAGAGGCTTAACACTGCACTGAAGACCACTCTTCTCAAGCCATCTTGGCACAGATCACATCTCCAGGCTCATGCAAACCCACAGCAAGATTATAGCCCTAGAGACATCCTCTCATGCATGGCTGCATGATGTCTCTCTTCCAGCTGCTGAGCTCTCCTTGCAGCCACAACAGCTGTGCAATGTGCCCTTCTTTGGCTTCTTCACATGAAAGCTGGCCTGTCCCAGGCATGTGATTTCATGGCTGCATAATACGTTCAGGAGGGAGAGTAATATTGAGGTGTTACTGTGGCTGAAAACTACATCACCTCATGACCAGAAGACTCTTTTTCTGGCCAAGGAGCTCTCTGCCAGCCTGTGTTCAACCAGATCTCCCTCTAATTGCATCTGTGAACACCCGAAACTGAACATATTCCAGGAGCTTTACAGTCTGTTTACAGCATTTAATGAAAGCAGCTTTCAGAGGCAAAGATGTCACTACAGACCGCATGTTTAGAGGTGTGCAACAATTCAGAGAGGAAGATAAGCATATTAATATTTGGCTTTACTCAGCAAACCTGAACAAAAAGTTGCCCATTTTAATTCCAATGGCACGATGAACCGCTAGCAGCAGGCCTAGAAGCTGCAAAATAATATCTCATCAGCCAACAGCACACACCTCCTGGCTCCTTTTGGGAGCAGAGCGTGCTATGAGTATGCTGGCAGCAAGGGGACACTGGGGAGACAGGAAGGCAGGGGAAGGCAGAGGGGCAAAGGCCCACAGGGTTCAGTGGTTGTCCCCACCAACCTGGTGCCTCATCACTGGCCTTCCTCCATCTGCACAAGGAAGGCTGGGAGAAAGGAAGATGAAGCCAGATCTCCTAGGGTGGAGTTTGGCAGTTCCTCCTTCTAGGTACCTATAAGTTACTTTTTCAAAGCCTACATTTGGCTCCCTCTGTAACAGAGCCAATGGAGAGAAGGTGATCCATTCTCTTCTCAGACAGATGATGATGATCCCTGGGCTGATGACCTCTCTGGAGGTCCCTCTCCTTCTGCACTGGTAGAGGGAGTGCAGAAGGGACATGGAAGTACCTCTGTGGGCCAGTGTTCAGCTGCACTGCTACTTGCAGCCCCACCAAGGCAAGGTATGAGCATTATGGTGCCTTTTGGACAGGTCCCTAATTCAGCTGGCTGGGAGACAAAGACCTTGGGTGTGCGGGATCAATCATGCATCCACCACTTGTTTGTCTGTAACATGGAACATGACAAGACAAGTTCCTCCTCAAGCACGCAGCTCACACACTGACCCAGAAGCACTACTTGCTGAACCCAGCAAGCACCCACCCGAACCAGGCAGGTTCACACCCGTGTCCAAAAGTAGCCTTGATTGCTTCTTAGTGCTGCATTCAAAGCAACTAAAGAGGCACAACTGAATCAAGACTGCTATATCTTCAAGGATAGTCACTTGAGAAACCAGAAACAAATGAGCAAACTTTTCATTATACGTGAGTTCTCCTAATCAGGGCGAACCACTCTGAACTTGAAAGGGGGAACATTCACATGGTATCCAGTGTCCCTGAGTAATCTGTTAACATATCTTCCGGTTCAAGTCCGTGCTATTAAAAACATCAAACCTTATTGTTAAAAGTGAACAAATGTAGCCAATTACATCCCATTATCACAGTTTCACCAACAGAGCAGTTATTCGGTGACACCATGAGGCTAATTTCATAGAACACGTGCCACACAAACCTATTTGTGTTCTAAATACTGTCAATAAGTAATGTACTTTTACAATGTCTCAGATTTCTGTTGTCTTCATTTTCCTGTGCCTCTCTTGACATGCTGAAGTAAGTATTTAGGCTCTTTCACTTTGTTTACATGATTCTGGCAAAATTAAATCAGTAACTGATTTTGAAACCTATGGCCTACAGTCTGATCTCCTTTAAAACCTTTTTTTTTTTTTTCTGTTCTGTGCATTTCTTTTTTAAGTACAGGGTTTCTAATATACCTTTATGCACATGCATTAATAAGTTTCCCTGGACAAAATACCTAAAAATATTATGTAGGGTTCTGCAAAACAGAAAAAGATGGTGCTCAATCTTACACCATGGCAAATTGGTACTTCTGCATTATAGCATAAAGCTATCCCAAAATGAGCTCATCCCAGCTTCTGGTGACTCTTCACAAATACCAGGTTGCACAGTGTGGCTGCCTTCTCCCTACTACTGGTGAAGAGAGCATGATAAAAGAAAAAAGCAGCTAGCCAGCACACAGCATGCCAGACTCCAGCCTTCACTGGCTGCCAGCAGCTTGCAGGCTTCATATTTATTCTTGGAAAAGTTCCCCATGGGCCAAGATAAAGGAACTCAATTACAGCACCAATGTACCTTTGCAGTCACCCTCTTCACCAGCTCCTGTCACTCTGGGCTGACAGCTGAGGGATGAGCCCATGACTTAAGAAGTATTCAACCCATAAATTTCTGTATGTAACTGCAATTACATTAATTGACAATCGTGTTCATAAGTTGAGGGCAGCTTCTGCTGAAGCTGAAGACAACAGTGTTCAGATGATGTTAGATGTTTTCAGATGAAGTCAGCTGGCCAATGACACTGTGTACTAGGAGATCATGGAAATCTCAGAGGTTTCTCAGAGCATCAATCACCTATCTTCATTTGGGTTGTCAGAACCAAATTCATTGCTTGTTCAAATAGAACAGAAGCCTGCAAATTCCACATGGATTGGGTTGCTTTCCATATTCAGCCCACAAGGAATGAGAAAGTGTGGCAGAAATGAGAGAAAATTCCTCATGTTACCTGAGTCTTTTAGGTTGTACTGCGTGCCACAGCCATAACTAAGAGAGGAAACACACACAGCGATGTCAGGCTGCTGTAGTGCCTTTCACATACGGCCTCGTAGTGCCACCTTCAGACCAAACCAAGACAGGTCCTACCACTCCCTCCAGCAACAGCCCATCCCACCTTTGGCTGCACTTCAGCCCCGGCCAGAAGCACCCAACTCACAGTGACAGTGAGTCCAAAACATCGACAGACTTCAGACCCAGACTGAACTTTGTTTCCCTAC